>NW_026778938.1:300000-453252 GCF_030144855.1 Hypanus sabinus
TGGGGAACGGTGTGTGAGAGTGTTAATGGGGAACGGGGTGTGAGAGTGTTAATGGGGAACGGTGTGTGAGAATGTTAATGGGGAACGGTGTGTGAGAGTTAATGGGGAACGGTGTGGGAGCGTGTTAATGGGGAAGGGTGTGTGAGAGGGTTAATGGGGAACGGTGTGTGAGAGCGTTAATGGGGAACTGTGTGTGAGAGTGTTAATGGGGAACGGTGTGTGAGAGCGTTAATGGGGAACGGTGTGTGAGAGTGTTAATGGGGAATGGTGTGTGAGAGTGTTAATGGGGAACGGTGTGTGAGAGCGTTATTGGGGAACGGTGTGTGAGAGCATTCATGGGGAACGGTGTGTCAGTGCGCTAATGGGGAACGGTCTGTGAGAGTGTTAATGGGGAACGGTCTGTGAGAGTGATAATGGGGAACGGTGTGTGAGACTGTTAATGGGGAACGGTGTGTGAGCGTGTTAATGGGGAAGGGTGTGTGAGAGGGTTAATGGGGAACGGTGTGTGAGAGTGTTAATGGGGAACGGTGTGTGAGAGTGTTAAAGGGGAACGGTGTGTGAGAACGTTAATGGGGAACGCTGTGTGAGTGTTAATGGGGAACGGTGTGGGAGCGTGTTAATGGGGAAGGGTGTGTGAGAGGGTTAATGGGGAACGGTGTGTGAGAGCGTTAATGGGGAACTGTGTGTGAGAGTGTTAATGGGGAACGGTGTGTGAGAGCGTTAATGGGGAACGGTGTGTGAGAGTGTTAATGGGGAATGGTGTGTGAGAGTGTTAATGGGGAACGGTGTGTGAGAGTGTTTATGGGTAACGGTGTCAGAGAGCGTTAATGGGGAACAAAGTGTGAGAGCGTTAATATGGAACCAAGTGCGAGAGTGTTAATGGGGAACAGTGTGTGAGAGCATTAATGGGGAACGGTGTGTCAGAGCGTAAATGGGGAACAAATTCTGAATGTTTTTATGGGGAACGGTGTGTGAGAGTGTTATTGGGGAGTGGTGTGTGAGAGTGTTAATGGGGAGCGGTGTGTGAGAGCGTTAATTGGGAATGGTGTTTGTGAGAGTTAATGGGGAACAAAGCTTGAGAGCATTAATGGGGAACGGTGTGTGAGAGTGTTTATGGGGAACGGTGAGTGAGAGTGTTTATGAGGAACAAGTGTGAGAGTGTTAATGGGGAACGGTGTGTGAGAGTGTTAATGGGGAATGGTGTGTGAGAGTGTCAATATGGAACGGTGTGTGAGAGCGTTAATGTGGAATGGTGTGTGAGAGTGTGAATGGGGAACGGTGTGTGAAAGTGTTAATGTGGAACAGTGTGTGTAGTGTTTGTGGGGTACAAACCGTGAGACTGTTAATGGGGAACCGTGTGTGAGAGTGCTAATGTGGAACCAAGTTTGAGAGTGTTAATGGGGAACAGTGTGTGAGAGCGTTAATGGGGATTGCTGCGTGAGAGTGTTTATGGGGAACGGAGTGTGAGAGGGTTAATGGGGAACGCTGTGTGAGAGCGTTATTGGGGAACGGTGTGTGAGAATGTTAATGGGGAACAAAGTGAGAGAGCGTTAATGGGGAACAGAGTTTAAGAGTGTTAATGGGGAACTGTTTGTGGGAGTGTTAATGGGGAACAGTCTGTGAGAGTGTCAATGGGGAACGGCGTGTGAGAGTGTTAATGGGGTACGGTGTGTGAGAGTGTCAATGGGGAACGGTGTGTGAGAGTGTTAATGGGGTACGGTGTGTGAGAGTGTCAATGGGGTACGGTGTGTGAGAGTGTCAATGGGGAACGGTGTGTGAGAGTGTTAATGGGGAACAAAGTGAGAGAGCGTTAATGGGGAACAGAGTTTAAGAGTGTTAATGGGGAATGGTTTGTGCTAGTGTTAATAGGGAACGGTGTGTGAGAGTGTTAATTGGAAACGGTGTGTGAGTGCATTGATGGGGTATGGTTTGTGAAATTGTTAATGGGGAAAGGTGTGTGAGAATGTTTATGGGAAACTGTGTGTGAGAGTGTTAATGTCGAACCAAGTTTGAGAGTGTTAATGGGGAACAGTGTGTGAGAGCGTTAATGGGGATTGCTGCGTGAGAGTGTTTATGGGGAACGCTGTGTGAGAGTGTTAATGGGGAACAGTGTGTGAGAGCGTTAATGGGGAACGGTGTGTGAGAGTGTTAATGGGGAACGCTGTGTGAGATTGTTTATGGGGAACGGTGTGTGAGAGTGTTAATGGGGAACGGTGTGTGAGAGCGTTAATGGGGAACGCTGTGTGAGAGTGTTTATGGGGAACGCTGTGTGAGAGCGTTAATGGGGAACAGTGTGTGAGAGTGTTAATGGGGAACAAAGTTTGACAGCGTTAATGTGGAATGGTGAGTGAGAGTGTTAAAGGGGAACGGTGTGTGACAGTGTTAATGGGGAACGGTATGTGAAAGTGTTAATGGGGAACGGTGTGTGAGAGTGTCAATGGGAACGGTGTGTGAGAGGGTTAATGGGGAACAGTCTGTGAGCGTGTTAATGGGGTACGGTGTGTGAGAGGGTTAATGGGGAACGGTTTGTGGGAGTGTTAATGGGGAACAGTCTGTGAGCGTGTTAATGGGGTACGGTGTGTGAGAGTGTTAATGGGGAACGGTGTGTGAGAGAGTTAATGGGGAATGGTGTGTGAGAGTGTTAATGGGGAACTGTGTGTGAGAATGTTAATGGGGAACAAAGTGAGAGATTGTTAATGGGGAACAGTGTTTAAGAGTGTTAATGGCAAACAAATTGAGAGAGTGTTAATGGGGAACGGTGTGTGAGAATGTTAATGGGGAACAAAGTGAGAGAGCGTTAATGGGGAACAGAGTTTAAGAGTGTTAATGGGGAACGGTTTGTGGGAGTGTTAATGGGGAACAGTCTGTGAGAGTGTTAATGGGGAACGGTGTGTGAGAATGTTAATGGGGAACAAAGTGAGAGAGCGTTAATGGGGAACAGAGTTTAAGAGTGTTAATGGGGAACAGTCTGTGAGAGTGTCAATGGGGAACGGCGTGTGAGAGTGTTAATGGGGTACGGTGTGTGAGAGTGTCAATGGGGAACGGTGTGTGAGAGTGTTAATGGGGTACGGTGTGTGAGAGTGTCAATGGGGTACGGTGTGTGAGAGTGTCAATGGGGAACGGTGTGTGAGAGTGTTAATGGGGAACAAAGTGAGAGAGCGTTAATGGGGAACAGAGTTTAAGAGTGTTAATGGGGAATGGTTTGTGCTAGTGTTAATAGGGAACGGTGTGTGAGAGTGTTAATTGGAAACGGTGTGTGAGTGCATTGATGGGGTATGGTTTGTGAAATTGTTAATGGGGAAAGGTGTGTGAGAATGTTTATGGGAAACTGTGTGTGAGAGTCTTAATGTGGAACCAAGTTTCAGAGTGTTAATGGGGAACAGTGTGTGAGAGCGTTAATGGGGATTGCTGCGTGAGAGTGTTTATGGGGAACGCTGTGTGAGAGTGTTAATGGGGAACAGTGTGTGAGAGCGTTAATGGGGAACGGTGTGTGAGAGTGTTAATGGGGAACGCTGTGTGAGATTGTTTATGGGGAACGGTGTGTGAGAGTGTTAATGGGGAACGGTGTGTGAGAGCGTTAATGGGGAACGCTGTGTGAGAGTGTTTATGGGGAACGCTGTGTGAGAGCGTTAATGGGGAACAGTGTGTGAGAGTGTTAATGGGGAACAAAGTTTGACAGCGTTAATGTGGAATGGTGAGTGAGAGTGTTAAAGGGGAACGGTGTGTGACAGTGTTAATGGGGAACGGTATGTGAGAGTGTTAATGGGGAACGGTGTGTGAGCGTGTTAATGGGGAATGGTGTGTGAGAGCGTTAATGGGGAACGGTCTGTGAGAGCGTTAGTGGGGAACGGTCTGTGAGCGTGTTAATGGGGAACGGTGTGTGAGAGCATTAATGGGGAACGGTGTGTGAGAGCATTAATGGGGTATGGTCTGTGAGCGTGTTAATGGGGAACAGTGTGTGAGAGTGTTTATGGGGAATTGTTTGTGCTAGTGTTAATGGGGAATGGTTTGTGCTGGTGTTAATAGGGAATTGTGTGTGAGAGTGTTAATTGGAAATGGTGTGTGAGTGCATTAATGGGGTATGGTTTGTGAAATTGTTAATGGGGAAAGGTGTGTGAGAATGTTAATGGGAAACGGTGTGTGAGAGTGTTAATGTGGAACCAAGTTTGAGAGTGTTAATGGGGAACGGTCTGTGAGAGTGTTAATGGGGAACGGAGTGTGAGACTGTTAATGGGGAACGGTGTGTGAGAGTGTTAATGGGGAACGGTGTGTGAGCGTGTTAATGGGGAATGGTGTGTGAGAGCGTTAATGGGGAATGCTGTGTGAGAGTGTTAATGGGGAACGGTGTGTGGGAGTGTTAATGGGGAACAAAGTGAGAGAGCGTTAATGGGGAACAGAGTTTAAGAGTGTTAATGGGGAATGGGTTGTGCTACTGTTAATGGGGAATGGTTTGTGCTAGTGTTAATAGGGAACGGTGTGTGAGAGTGTTAATTGGAAACGGTGTGTGAGTGCATTAATGGGGTATGGTTTGTGAAATTGTTAATGGGGAAAGGTGTGTCAGAATGTTTATGGGAAACTGTGTGTGAGAGTGTTAATGTGGAACCAAGTTTGAGAGTGTTAATGGGGAACAGTGTGTGAGAGCGTTAATGGGGAACGCTGTGTGAGAGTGTTTATGGGGAACGCTGTGTGAGAGTGTTAATGGGGAACAGTATGTGAGTGTGTTAATGGGGAACGCTGTGTGAGAGTGTTAATGGGGAACGGTCTGTGAGAGTGTTAATGGGGAACGGTGTGTGAGACTGTTAATGGGGAATGGTGTGTGAGAGGGTTAATGGGGAACGCTGTTTGAGAGCGTTAATGGGGAACTGTGTGTGAGAGTGTTAATGGGGAACGCTGTGTGAGAGTGTTAATGGGGAACGGTCTGTGAGAGTGTTAATGGGGAACGGTCTGTGAGAGTGTTAATGGGGAATGGTGTGTGAGAGTGTTAATGGGGAACAAACTGAGAGAGCGTTAATGGGGAACGGTCTGCCAGACTGTTAATTGGGAATGGTTTGTGAGAGTGTTAATGGGGAATCGTGTGTGAGAGTGTTATTGGGGAACGGTGTGTGAGAGTGTTAATGGGGAACAAAGTGAAAGGGCGTTCATGGGGAATGGTCTGTCAGACTGTTAATGGGGAATAATTTGTGAGGGTTTTAATGGGGAAAGGTATGTGAGAGTGTTAATGGGTAACGATGTGTGAGAGTGTTAATGGGGAATGGTGTGTGAGCGTATTAATGGGGAATGGTGTGTGAGAGCGTTAATGGTGAACGGTGTGTGAGAGCGTTAATGGGGAACGGTGTGTGAGAGTGTTAATGGGGAATGGTGTGTGAGCGTATTAATGGGGAACGGTGTGTGAGAGGGTTAATGGGGAACGATTTGTGAGAGCGTTAATGGGGAACAGTCTGTGAGCGTGTTAATGGGGTACGGTGTGTGAGAGTGTTAATGGGGAACGGTCTGCCAGACTGTTAATGGGGAATGGTTTGTGAGAGTTTTAATGGGGAACGGTGTGTGATTGCATTAATGGGGTATGGTTTGTGAAATTGTTAATGGGGAACGGTGTGTGAGGGTGTCAATGGGGAACGGTGTGTGAGAGTGTTAATGGGGAAAGGTGTGTGAGAGAGTCAATGGGGAACGGTGTGTGAGAGTGTTAATGGGGAACGGTGTGTGAGAGTGTTAATGGGGAACGGTGTGTGAGAGTGTTAATGGGGAACGGTGTGTGAGAGTGTTAATGTGGAACCAAGTTTGAGAGTGTTAATGGGGAACAGTGTGTGAGAGCGTTAATGGGGAACGCTGTGTGTGAGTGTTTATGGGGAACGCTGTGTGAGAGTGTTAATGGGGAACGCTGTGTGAGATTGTTTATGGGGAACGGTGTGTGAGAGTGTTAATGGGGAACAGTGTGTGAGAGTGTTAATGGGGAACAAAGTTTGACAGCGTTAATGTGGAATGGTGAGTGAGAGTGTTAAAGGGGAACGGTGTGTGACAGTGTTAATGGGGAACGGTATGTGAGAGTGTTAATGGGGTACGGTGTGTGAGAGTGTTAATGGGGTACGGTGTGTGAGAGCGTTAATGAGGAACGGTGTGTGAGAGTGTTTATGGGGAATTGTTTGTGCTAGTGTTAATGGGGAATGGTTTGTGCTGGTGTTAATAGGGAATTGTGTGTGAGAGTGTTAATTGGAAACGGTGTGTGAGTGCATTAATGGGGTATGGTTTGTGAAATTGTTAATGGGGAAAGGTGTGTGAGAATGTTAATGGGAAACGGTGTGTGAGAGTGTTAATGTGGAACCAAGTTTGAGAGTGTTAATGGGGAACAGTGTGTGTGAGCGTTAATGAGGAACGGTCTGTGAGAGTGTCAATGGGGAACGGTGTGTGAGAGTGTCAATGGGGAACGGTGTGTGAGAGTGTTAATGGGGAATGGTGTGTGAGAGTGTTAATGGGGAACAAACTGAGAGAGCGTTAATGGGGAACGGTGTGTGAGACTGTTAATGGGGAATGGTGTGTGAGAGGGTTAATGGGGAACGCTGTTTGAGAGCGTTAATGAGGAACAGTCTGTGAGAGTGTTAATGGGGAACAAAGTGAGAGAGTGTTAATGGGGAACGGTCTGCCAGACTGTTAATGGGGAATGGTTTGTGAGAGTTTTAATAGGGAACGGTGTGTGATTGCATTAATGGGGTATGGTTTGTGAAATTGTTAATGGGGAACGGTGTGTGAGGGTGTCAATGGGGAACGGTGTGTGAGAGTGTTAATGGGGAAAGGTGTGTGAGAGAGTCATTGGGGAACGGTGTGTGAGAGTGTTAATGGGGAACGGTGTGTGAGAGTGTTAATGGGGAACGGTGTGTGAGAGTGTTAATGTGGAACCAAGTTTGAGAGTGTTAATGGGGAACAGTGTGTGAGAGCGTTAATGGGGAACGCTGTGTGTGAGTGTTTATGGGGAACGCTGTGTGAGAGTGTTAATGGGGAACAGTGTGTGAGAGTGTTAATGGGGAACGCTGTGTGAGATTGTTTATGGGGAACGGTGTGTGAGAGTGTTAATGGGGAACAGTGTGTGAGAGTGTTAATGGGGAACAAAGTTTGACAGCGTTAATGTGGAATGGTGAGTGAGAGTGTTAAAGGGGAATGGTGTGTGACAGTGTTAATGGGGAACGGTATGTGAGAGTGTTAATGGGGTACGGTGTGTGAGAGTGTTAATGGGGTACGGTGTGTGAGAGCGTTAATGAGGAACGGTGTGTGAGAGTGTTTATGGGGAATTGTTTGTGCTAGTGTTAATGGGGAATGGTTTGTGCTGGTGTTAATAGGGAATTGTGTGTGAGAGTGTTAATTGGAAACGGTGTGTGAGTGCATTAATGGGGTATGGTTTGTGAAATTGTTAATGGGGAAAGGTGTGTGAGAATGTTAATGGGAAACGGTGTGTGAGAGTGTTAATGTGGAACCAAGTTTGAGAGTGTTAATGGGGAACAGTGTGTGTGAGCGTTAATGAGGAACGGTCTGTGAGAGTGTCAATGGGGAACGGTGTGTGAGAGTGTCAATGGGGAACGGTGTGTGAGAGTGTTAATGGGGAATGGTGTGTGAGAGCGTTAATGGGGAACGGTGCGTAGGAGTGTTAATGGGGAACAGTCTGTGAGAGTGTTAATGGGGTACGGTGTGTGAGAGCGTTAATGGGGAACGGTGTGTGAGAGTGTTAATGGGGAACGGTGTGTGAGAGCGTTAATGGGGAACGGTGTGTGAGAGTGTTAATGGGGAACAAAGTGAGAGAGCGTTAATGGGGAACAGAGTTTAAGAGTGTTAATGGGGAATGGTTTGTGCTACTGTTAATGGGGAATGGTTTGTGCTAGTGTTAATAGGGAACGGTGTGTGAGAGTGTTAATTGGAAACGGTGTGTGAGTGCATTAATGGGGTATGGTTTGTGAAATTGTTAATGGGGAAAGGTGTGTCAGAATGTTTATGGGAAACAGTGTGTGAGAGTGTTAATGGGGAACGGACTGTGAGAGTGTTAATGGGGAACGGTGTGTGAGGCTGTTAATGGGGAACGGTGTGTGAGAGTGTTAATGGGGAACGGTGCGTGAGCGTGTTAATGGGGAATGGTGTGTGAGAGGGTTAATGGGGAACGGTGTGTGAGAGTGTCAATGGGGAACAAACTGAGAGAGCGTTAATGGGGAACGGTCTGCCAGACTGTTAATTGGGAATGGTTTGTGAGAGTGTTAATGGGGAATCGTGTGTGAGAGTGTTATTGGGGAACGGTGTGTGAGAGTGTTAATGGGGAACAAAGTGAGAGGGCGTTCATGGGGAATGGTCTGTCAGACTGTTAATGGGGAATAATTTGTGAGAGTTTTAATGGGGAAAGGTATGTGAGAGTGTTAATGGGTAACGATGTGTGAGAGTGTTAATGGGGAATGGTGTGTGAGCGTATTAATGGGGAATGGTGTGTGAGAGCGTTAATGGTGAACGGTGTGTGAGAGCGTTAATGGGGAACGGTGTGTGAGAGTGTTAATGGGGAATGGTGTGTGAGCGTATTAATGGGGAACGGTGTGTGAGAGGGTTAATGGGGAACGATTTGTGAGAGCGTTAATGGGGAACAGTCTGTGAGCGTGTTAATGGGGTACGGTGTGTGAGAGTGTCAATGGGGAACGGTGTGTGAGAGTGTTAATGGGGTACGGTGTGTGAGAGTGTCAATGGGGTACGGTGTGTGAGAGTGTCAATGGGGAAAGGTGTGTGAGAGTGTTAATGGGGAACAAACTGAGAGAGCGTTAATGGGGAACAGAGTTTAAGAGTGTTAATGGGGAATGGTTTGTGCTAGTGTTAATAGGGAACGGTGTGTGAGAGTGTTAATTGGAAACGGTGTGTGAGTGCATTGATGGGGTATGGTTTGTGAAATTGTTAATGGGGAAAGGTGTGTGAGAATGTTTATGGGAAACTGTGTGTGAGAGTCTTAATGTGGAACCAAGTTTCAGAGTGTTAATGGGGAACAGTGTGTGAGAGCGTTAATGGGGATTGCTGCGTGAGAGTGTTAATGGGGAACAGTGTGTGAGAGCGTTAATGGGGAACGGTGTGTGAGAGTGTTAATGGGGAACGCTGTGTGAGATTGTTTATGGGGAACGGTGTGTGAGAGTGTTAATGGGGAACGGTGTGTGAGAGCGTTAATGGGGAACGCTGTGTGAGAGTGTTTATGGGGAACGCTGTGTGAGAGCGTTAATGGGGAACAGTGTGTGAGAGTGTTAATGGGGAACAAAGTTTGACAGCGTTAATGTGGAATGGTGAGTGAGAGTGTTAAAGGGGAACGGTGTGTGACAGTGTTAATGGGGAACGGTATGTGAGAGTGTTAATGGGGAACGGTGTGTGAGCGTGTTAATGGGGAATGGTGTGTGAGAGCGTTAATGGGGAACGGTCTGTGAGAGCGTTAATGGGGAACGGTCTGTGAGCGTGTTAATGGGGAACGGTGTGTGAGAGCATTAATGGGGAACGGTGTGTGAGAGCATTAATGGGGTATGGTCTGTGAGCGTGTTAATGGGGAACAGTGTGTGAGAGTGTTTATGGGGAACAAAGTGAGAGAGCGTTAATGGGGAACAGAGTTTAAGAGTGTTAATGGGGAATGGGTTGTGCTACTGTTAATGGGGAACGGTTTGTGCTAGTGTTAATAGGGAACGGTGTGTGAGAGTGTTAATTGGAAACGGTGTGTGAGTGCATTAATGGGGTATGGTTTGTGAAATTGTTAATGGGGAAAGGTGTGTCAGAATGTTTATGGGAAACTGTGTGTGAGAGTGTTAATGGTGAACCAAGTTTGAGAGTGTTAATGGGGAACAGTGTGTGAGAGCGTTAATGGGGAACGCTGTGTGAGAGTGTTTATGGGGAACGCTGTGTGAGAGTGTTAATGGGGAACAGTATGTGAGAGTGTTAATGGGGAACGCTGTGTGAGAGTGTTAATGGGGAACGGTCTGTGAGAGTGTTAATGGGGAACGGTGTGTGAGACTGTTAATGGGGAATGGTGTGTGAGAGGGTTAATGGGGAACGCTGTTTGAGAGCGTTAATGGGGAACAGTGTGTGAGAGTGTTAATGGGGAACGCTGTGTGAGAGTGTTAATGGGGAACGGTCTGTGAGAGTGTTAATGGGGAACGGTCTGTGAGAGTGTTAATGGGGAATGGTGTGTGAGAGTGTTAATGGGGAACAAACTGAGAGAGCGTTAATGGGGAACGGTCTGCCAGACTGTTAATTGGGAATGGTTTGTGAGAGTGTTAATGGGGAATCGTGTGTGAGAGTGTTATTGGGGAACGGTGTGTGAGAGTGTTAATGGGGAACAAAGTGAAAGGGCGTTCATGGGGAATGGTCTGTCAGACTGTTAATGGGGAATAATTTGTGAGGGTTTTAATGGGGAAAGGTATGTGAGAGTGTTAATGGGTAACGATGTGTGAGAGTGTTAATGGGGAATGGTGTGTGAGCGTATTAATGGGGAATGGTGTGTGAGAGCGTTAATGGTGAACGGTGTGTGAGAGCGTTAATGGGGAACGGTGTGTGAGAGTGTTAATGGGGAATGGTGTGTGAGCGTATTAATGGGGAACGGTGTGTGAGAGGGTTAATGGGGAACGATTTGTGAGAGCGTTAATGGGGAACAGTCTGTGAGCGTGTTAATGGGGTACGGTGTGTGAGAGTGTTAATGGGGAACAAAGTGAGAGAGTGTTAATGGGGAACGGTCTGCCAGACTGTTAATGGGGAATGGTTTGTGAGAGTTTTAATGGGGAACGGTGTGTGATTGCATTAATGGGGTATGGTTTGTGAAATTGTTAATGGGGAACGGTGTGTGAGGGTGTCAATGGGGAACGGTGTGTGAGAGTGTTAATGGGGAAAGGTGTGTGAGAGAGTCAATGGGGAACGGTGTGTGAGAGTGTTAATGGGGAACGGTGTGTGAGAGTGTTAATGGGGAACGATGTGTGAGAGTGTTAATGGGGAATGGTGTGTGAGAGTGTTAATGTGGAACCAAGTTTGAGAGTGTTAATGGGGAACAGTGTGTGAGAGCGTTAATGGGGAACGCTGTGTGTGAGTGTTTATGGGGAACGCTGTGTGAGAGTGTTAATGGGGAACGCTGTGTGAGATTGTTTATGGGGAACGGTGTGTGAGAGTGTTAATGGGGAACAGTGTGTGAGAGTGTTAATGGGGAACAAAGTTTGACAGCGTTAATGTGGAATGGTGAGTGAGAGTGTTAAAGGGGAACGGTGTGTGACAGTGTTAATGGGGAACGGTATGTGAGAGTGTTAATGGGGTACGGTGTGTGAGAGTGTTAATGGGGTACGGTGTGTGAGAGCGTTAATGAGGAACGGTGTGTGAGAGTGTTTATGGGGAATTGTTTGTGCTAGTGTTAATGGGGAATGATTTGTGCTGGTGTTAATAGGGAATTGTGTGTGAGAGTGTTAATTGGAAACGGTGTGTGAGTGCATTAATGGGGTATGGTTTGTGAAATTGTTAATGGGGAAAGGTGTGTGAGAATGTTAATGGGAAACGGTGTGTGAGAGTGTTAATGTGGAACCAAGTTTGAGAGTGTTAATGGGGAACAGTGTGTGTGAGCGTTAATGAGGAACGGTCTGTGAGAGTGTCAATGGGGAACGGTGTGTGAGAGTGTCAATGGGGAACGGTGTGTGAGAGTGTTAATGGGGAATGGTGTGTGAGAGTGTTAATGGGGAACAAACTGAGAGAGCGTTAATGGGGAACGGTGTGTGAGACTGTTAATGGGGAATGGTGTGTGAGAGGGTTAATGGGGAACGCTGTTTGAGAGCGTTAATGGGGAACAGTCTGTGAGAGTGTTAATGGGGAACAAAGTGAGAGAGTGTTAATGGGGAACGGTCTGCCAGACTGTTAATGGGGAATGGTTTGTGAGAGTTTTAATAGGGAACGGTGTGTGATTGCATTAATGGGGTATGGTTTGTGAAATTGTTAATGGGGAACGGTGTGTGAGGGTGTCAATGGGGAACGGTGTGTGAGAGTGTTAATGGGGAAAGGTGTGTGAGAGAGTCAATGGGGAACGGTGTGTGAGAGTGTTAATGGGGAACGGTGTGTGAGAGTGTTAATGGGGAACGGTGTGTGAGAGTGTTAATGTGGAACGGTGTGTGAGAATGTTAATGGGGAACAAAGTGAGAGAGAGTTAATGGGGAACAGAGTTTAAGAGTGTTAATGGGGAACGGTTTGTGGGAGTGTTAATGGGGAACAGTCTGTGAGAGTGTCAATGGGGAACGGCGTGTGAGAGTGTTAATGGGGTACGGTGTGTGAGAGTGTCAATGGGGAACGGTGTGTGAGAGTGTTAATGGGGTACGGTGTGTGAGAGTGTCAATGGGGTACGGTGTGTGAGAGTGTCAATGGGGAACGGTGTGTGAGAGTGTTAATGGGGAACAAAGTGAGAGAGCGTTAATGGGGAACAGAGTTTAAGAGTGTTAATGGGGAATGGTTTGTGCTAGTGTTAATAGGGAACGGTGTGTGAGAGTGTTAATTGGAAACGGTGTGTGAGTGCATTGATGGGGTATGGTTTGTGAAATTGTTAATGGGGAAAGGTGTGTGAGAATGTTTATGGGAAACTGTGTGTGAGAGTCTTAATGTGGAACCAAGTTTCAGAGTGTTAATGGGGAACAGTGTGTGAGAGCGTTAATGGGGATTGCTGCGTGAGAGTGTTTATGGGGAACGCTGTGTGAGAGTGTTAATGGGGAACAGTGTGTGAGAGCGTTAATGGGGAACGGTGTGTGAGAGTGTTAATGGGGAACGCTGTGTGAGATTGTTTATGGGGAACGGTGTGTGAGAGTGTTAATGGGGAACGGTGTGTGAGAGCGTTAATGGGGAACGCTGTGTGAGAGTGTTTATGGGGAACGCTGTGTGAGAGCGTTAATGGGGAACAGTGTGTGAGAGTGTTAATGGGGAACAAAGTTTGACAGCGTTAATGTGGAATGGTGAGTGAGAGTGTTAAAGGGGAACGGTGTGTGACAGTGTTAATGGGGAACGGTATGTGAGAGTGTTAATGGGGAACGGTGTGTGAGCGTGTTAATGGGGAATGGTGTGTGAGAGCGTTAATGGGGAACGGTCTGTGAGAGCGTTAATGGGGAACGGTCTGTGAGCGTGTTAATGGGGAACGGTGTGTGAGAGCATTAATGGGGAACGGTGTGTGAGAGCATTAATGGGGTATGGTCTGTGAGCGTGTTAATGGGGAACAGTGTGTGAGAGTGTTTATGGGGAATTGTTTGTGCTAGTGTTAATGGGGAATGGTTTGTGCTGGTGTTAATAGGGAATTGTGTGTGAGAGTGTTAATTGGAAATGGTGTGTGAGTGCATTAATGGGGTATGGTTTGTCAAATTGTTAATGGGGAAAGGTGTGTGAGAATGTTAATGGGAAACGGTGTGTGAGAGTGTTAATGTGGAACCAAGTTTGAGAGTGTTAATGGGGAACGGTCTGTGAGAGTGTTAATGGGGAACGGTGTGTGAGACTGTTAATGGGGAACGGTGTGTGAGAGTGTTAATGGGGAACGGTGTGTGAGTGCATTAATGGGGTATGGTTTGTGAAATTGTTAATGGGGAAAGGTGTGTCAGAATGTTTATGGGAAACTGTGTGTGAGAGTGTTAATGTGGAACCAAGTTTGAGAGTGTTAATGGGGAACAGTGTGTGAGAGCGTTAATGGGGAACGCTGTGTGAGAGTGTTTATGGGGAACGCTGTGTGAGAGTGTTAATGGGGAACAGTATGTGAGAGTGTTAATGGGGAACGCTGTGTGAGAGTGTTAATGGGGAACGGTCTGTGAGAGTGTTAATGGGGAACGGTGTGTGAGACTGTTAATGGGGAATGGTGTGTGAGAGGGTTAATGGGGAACGCTGTTTGAGAGCGTTAATGGGGAACAGTGTGTGAGAGTGTTAATGGGGAACGCTGTGTGAGAGTGTTAATGGGGAACGGTCTGTGAGAGTGTTAATGGGGAACGGTCTGTGAGAGTGTTAATGGGGAATGGTGTGTGAGAGTGTTAATGGGGAACAAACTGAGAGAGCGTTAATGGGGAACGGTCTGCCAGACTGTTAATTGGGAATGGTTTGTGAGAGTGTTAATGGGGAATCGTGTGTGAGAGTGTTATTGGGGAACGGTGTGTGAGAGTGTTAATGGGGAACAAAGTGAAAGGGCGTTCATGGGGAATGGTCTGTCAGACTGTTAATGGGGAATAATTTGTAAGGGTTTTAATGGGGAAAGGTATGTGAGAGTGTTAATGGGTAACGATGTGTGAGAGTGTTAATGGGGAATGGTGTGTGAGCGTATTAATGGGGAATGGTGTGTGAGAGGGTTAATGGGGAACGATTTGTGAGAGCGTTAATGGGGAACAGTCTGTGAGCGTGTTAATGGGGTACGGTGTGTGAGAGTGTTAATGGGGAACAAAGTGAGAGAGTGTTAATGGGGAACGGTCTGCCAGACTGTTAATGGGGAATGGTTTGTGAGAGTTTTAATGGGGAACGGTGTGTGATTGCATTAATGGGGTATGGTTTGTGAAATTGTTAATGGGGAACGGTGTGTGAGGGTGTCAATGGGGAACGGTGTGTGAGAGTGTTAATGGGGAAAGGTGTGTGAGAGAGTCAATGGGGAACGGTGTGTGAGAGTGTTAATGGGGAACGGTGTGTGAGAGTGTTAATGGGGAACGGTGTGTGAGAGTGTTAATGGGGAACGGTGTGTGAGAGTGTTAATGTGGAACCAAGTTTGAGAGTGTTAATGGGGAACAGTGTGTGAGAGCGTTAATGGGGAACGCTGTGTGTGAGTGTTTATGGGGAACGCTGTGTGAGAGTGTTAATGGGGAACGCTGTGTGAGATTGTTTATGGGGAACGGTGTGTGAGAGTGTTAATGGGGAACAGTGTGTGAGAGTGTTAATGGGGAACAAAGTTTGACAGCGTTAATGTGGAATGGTGAGTGAGAGTGTTAAAGGGGAACGGTGTGTGACAGTGTTAATGGGGAACGGTATGTGAGAGTGTTAATGGGGTACGGTGTGTGAGAGTGTTAATGGGGTACGGTGTGTGAGAGCGTTAATGAGGAACGGTGTGTGAGAGTGTTTATGGGGAATTGTTTGTGCTAGTGTTAATGGGGAATGGTTTGTGCTGGTGTTAATAGGGAATTGTGTGTGAGAGTGTTAATTGGAAACGGTGTGTGAGTGCATTAATGGGGTATGGTTTGTGAAATTGTTAATGGGGAAAGGTGTGTGAGAATGTTAATGGGAAACGGTGTGTGAGAGTGTTAATGTGGAACCAAGTTTGAGAGTGTTAATGGGGAACAGTGTGTGTGAGCGTTAATGAGGAACGGTCTGTGAGAGTGTCAATGGGGAACGGTGTGTGAGAGTGTCAATGGGGAACGGTGTGTGAGAGTGTTAATGGGGAATGGTGTGTGAGAGTGTTAATGGGGAACAAACTGAGAGAGCGTTAATGGGGAACGGTGTGTGAGACTGTTAATGGGGAATGGTGTGTGAGAGGGTTAATGGGGAACGCTGTTTGAGAGCGTTAATGGGGAACAGTCTGTGAGAGTGTTAATGGGGAACAAAGTGAGAGAGTGTTAATGGGGAACGGTCTGCCAGACTGTTAATGGGGAATGGTTTGTGAGAGTTTTAATAGGGAACGGTGTGTGATTGCATTAATGGGGTATGGTTTGTGAAATTGTTAATGGGGAACGGTGTGTGAGGGTGTCAATGGGGAACGGTGTGTGAGAGTGTTAATGGGGAAAGGTGTGTGAGAGAGTCATTGGGGAACGGTGTGTGAGAGTGTTAATGGGGAACGGTGTGTGAGAGTGTTAATGGGGAACGGTGTGTGAGAGTGTTAATGTGGAACCAAGTTTGAGAGTGTTAATGGGGAACAGTGTGTGAGAGCGTTAATGGGGAACGCTGTGTGTGAGTGTTTATGGGGAACGCTGTGTGAGAGTGTTAATGGGGAACAGTGTGTGAGAGTGTTAATGGGGAACGCTGTGTGAGATTGTTTATGGGGAACGGTGTGTGAGAGTGTTAATGGGGAACAGTGTGTGAGAGTGTTAATGGGGAACAAAGTTTGACAGCGTTAATGTGGAATGGTGAGTGAGAGTGTTAAAGGGGAACGGTGTGTGACAGTGTTAATGGGGAACGGTATGTGAGAGTGTTAATGGGGTACGGTGTGTGAGAGTGTTAATGGGGTACGGTGTGTGAGAGCGTTAATGGGGAACGGTGTGTGAGAGTGTTTATGGGGAATTGTTTGTGCTAGTGTTAATGGGGAATGGTTTGTGCTGGTGTTAATAGGGAATTGTGTGTGAGAGTGTTAATTGGAAACGGTGTGTGAGTGCATTAATGGGGTATGGTTTGTGAAATTGTTAATGGGGAAAGGTGTGTGAGAATGTTAATGGGAAACGGTGTGTGAGAGTGTTAATGTGGAACCAAGTTTGAGAGTGTTAATGGGGAACAGTGTGAGTGTTAATGGGGAACGGTCTGTGAGAGTGTCAATGGGGAACGGTGTGTGAGAGTGTCAATGGGGAACGGTGTGTGAGAGTGTTAATGGGGGAATGGTGTGTGAGAGCGTTAATGGGGAACGGTGTGTAGGAGTGTTAATGGGGAACAGTCTGTGAGAGTGTTAATGGGGTACGGTGTGTGAGAGCGTTAATGGGGAACGGTGTGTGAGAGTGTTAATGGGGAACGGTGTGTGAGAGCGTTAATGGGGAACGGTGTGTGAGAGTGTTAATGGGGAACAAAGTGAGAGAGCGTTAATGGGGAACAGAGTTTAAGAGTGTTAATGGGGAATGGTTTGTGCTACTGTTAATGGGGAATGGTTTGTGCTAGTGTTAATAGGGAACGGTGTGTGAGAGTGTTAATTGGAAACGGTGTGTGAGTGCATTAATGGGGTATGGTTTGTGAAATTGTTAATGGGGAAAGGTGTGTCAGAATGTTTATGGGAAACAGTGTGTGAGAGTGTTAATGGGGAACGGACTGTGAGAGTGTTAATGGGGAACGGTGTGTGAGACTGTTAATGGGGAACGGTGTGTGAGAGTGTTAATGGGGAACGGTGCGTGAGCGTGTTAATGGGGAATGGTGTGTGAGAGGGTTAATGGGGAACGGTGTGTGAGAGTGTCAATGGGGAACAAACTGAGAGAGCGTTAATGGGGAACGGTCTGCCAGACTGTTAATTGGGAATGGTTTGTGAGAGTGTTAATGGGGAATCGTGTGTGAGAGTGTTATTGGGGAACGGTGTGTGAGAGTGTTAATGGGGAACAAAGTGAGAGGGCGTTCATGGGGAATGGTCTGTCAGACTGTTAATGGGGAATAATTTGTGAGAGTTTTAATGGGGAAAGGTATGTGAGAGTGTTAATGGGTAACGATGTGTGAGAGTGTTAATGGGGAATGGTGTGTGAGCGTATTAATGGGGAATGGTGTGTGAGAGCGTTAATGGTGAACGGTGTGTGAGAGCGTTAAAGGGGAACGGTGTGTGAGAGTGTTAATGGGGAATGGTGTGTGAGCGTATTAATGGGGAACGGTGTGTGAGAGGGTTAATGGGGAACGATTTGTGAGAGCGTTAATGGGGAACAGTCTGTGAGCGTGTTAATGGGGTACGGTTTGTGAGAGTGTTAATGGGGAACAAAGTGAGAGAGTGTTAATGGGGAACGGTCTGCCAGACTGTTAATGGGGAATGGTTTGTGAGAGTTTTAATGGGGAACGGTGTGTGATTGCATTAATGGGGTATGGTTTGTGAAATTGTTAATGGGGAACGGTGTGTGAGGGTGTCAATGGGGAACGGTGTGTGAGAGTGTTAATGGGGAAAGGTGTGTGAGAGAGTCAATGGGGAACGGTGTGTGAGAGTGTTAATGGGGAACGGTGTGTGAGAGTGTTAATGGGGAACTGTGTGTGAGAGTGTTAATGGGGAACGGTGTGTGAGAGTGTTAATGTGGAACCAAGTTTGAGAGTGTTAATGGGGAACAGTGTGTGAGAGCGTTAATGGGGAACGCTGTGTGTGAGTGTTTATGGGGAACGCTGTGTGAGAGTGTTAATGGGGAACGCTGTGTGAGATTGTTTATGGGGTACGGTGTGTGAGAGTGTTAATGGGGAACAGTGTGTGAGAGTGTTAATGGGGAACAAAGTTTGACAGCGTTAATGTGGAATGGTGAGTGAGAGTGTTAAAGGGGAACGGTGTGTGACAGTGTTAATGGGGAACGGTATGTGAGAGTGTTAATGGGGTACGGTGTGTGAGAGTGTTAATGGGGTACGGTGTGTGAGAGCGTTAATGAGGAACGGTGTGTGAGAGTGTTTATGGGGAATTGTTTGTGCTAGTGTTAATGGGGAATGGTTTGTGCTGGTGTTAATAGGGAATTGTGTGTGAGAGTGTTAATTGGAAACGGTGTGTGAGTGCATTAATGGGGTATGGTTTGTGAAATTGTTAATGGGGAAAGGTGTTTGAGAATGTTAATGGGAAACGGTGTGTGAGAGTGTTAATGTGGAACCAAGTTTGAGAGTGTTAATGGGGAACAGTGTGTGTGAGCGTTAATGAGGAACGGTCTGTGAGAGTGTCAATGGGGAACGGTGTGTGAGAGTGTCAATGGGGAACGGTGTGTGAGAGTGTTAATGGGGAATGGTGTGTGAGAGTGTTAATGGGGAACAAACTGAGAGAGCGTTAATGGGGAACGGTGTGTGAGACTGTTAATTGGGAATGGTGTGTGAGAGGGTTAATGGGGAACGGTGTGTGAGAGTGTTAATGGGGAATGGTGTGTGAGAGTGTTAATGGGGAACAAAGTGAGAGAGTGTTAATGGGGAACGGTCTGCCAGACTGTTAATGGGGAATGGTTTGTGAGAGTTTTAATAGGGAACGGTGTGTGATTGCATTAATGGGGTATGGTTTGTGAAATTGTTAATGGGGAACGGTGTGTGAGGGTGTCAATGGGGAACGGTGTGTGAGAGTGTTAATGGGGAAAGGTGTGTGAGAGAGTCAATGGGGAACGGTGTGTGAGAGTGTTAATGAGGAACGGTGTGTGAGAGTGTTAATGGGGAACGGTGTGTGAGAGTGTTAATGTGGAACGGTGTGTGAGAATGTTAGTGGGGAACAAAGTGAGAGAGAGTTAATGGGGAACAGAGTTTAAGAGTGTTAATGGGGAACGGTTTGTGGGAGTGTTAATGGGGAACAGTCTGTGAGAGTGTCAATGGGGAACGGCGTGTGAGAGTGTTAATGGGGTACGGTGTGTGAGAGTGTCAATGGGGAACGGTGTGTGAGAGTGTTAATGGGGTACGGTGTGTAAGAGTGTCAATGGGGTACGGTGTGTGAGAGTGTCAATGGGGAACGGTGTGTGAGAGTGTTAATGGGGAACAAAGTGAGAGAGCGTTAATGGGGAACAGAGTTTAAGAGTGTTAATGGGGAATGGTTTGTGCTAGTGTTAATAGGGAACGGTGTGTGAGAGTGTTAATTGGAAACGGTGTGTAAGTGCATTGATGGGGTATGGTTTGTGAAATTGTTAATGGGGAAAGGTGTGTGAGAATGTTTATGGGAAACTGTGTGTGAGAGTCTTAATGTGGAACCAAGTTTCAGAGTGTTAATGGGGAACAGTGTGTGGGAGCGTTAATGGGGATTGCTGCGTGTGAGTGTTTATGGGGAACGCTGTGTGAGAGTGTTAATGGGGAACAGTGTGTGAGAGCGTTAATGGGGAACGGTGTGTGAGAGTGTTAATGGGGAACGCTGTGTGAGATTGTTTATGGGGAACGGTGTGTGAGAGTGTTAATGGGGAACGGTGTGTGAGAGCGTTAATGGGGAACGCTGTGTGAGAGTGTTTATGGGGAACGCAGTGTGAGAGCGTTAATGGGGAACAGTGTGTGAGAGTGTTAATGGGGAACAAAGTTTGACAGCGTTAATGTGGAATGGTGAGTGAGAGTGTTAAAGGGGAACGGTGTGTGACAGTGTTAATGGGGAACGGTATGTGAGAATGTTAATGGGGAACGGTGTGTGAGCGTGTTAATGGGGAATGGTGTGTGAGCGTGTTAATGGGGAACGGTGTGTGAGAGCATTAATGGGGAACGGTGTGTGAGAGCATTAATGGGGTATGGTCTGTGAGCGTGTTAATGGGGAACAGTGTGTGAGAGTGTTTATGGGGAATTGTTTGTGCTAGTGTTAATGGGGAATGGTTTGTGCTGGTGTTAATAGGGAATTGTGTGTGAGAGTGTTAATTGGAAATGGTGTGTGAGTGCATTAATGGGGTATGGTTTGTGAAATTGTTAATGGGGAAAGGTGTGTGAGAATGTTAATGGGAAACGGTGTGTGAGAGTGTTAATGTGGAACCAAGTTTGAGAGTGTTAATGGGGAACGGTCTGTGAGAGTGTTAATGGGGAACGGTGTGTGAGACTGTTAATGGGGAACGGTGTGTGAGAGTGTTAATGGGGAACGGTGTGTGAGCGTGTTAATGGGGAATGGTGTGTGAGAGCGTTAATGGGGAATGCTGTGTGAGAGTGTTAATGGGGAACGGTGTGTGGGAGTGTTAATGGGGAACAAAGTGAGAGAGCGTTAATGGGGAACAGAGTTTAAGAGTGTTAATGGGGAATGGGTTGTGCTACTGTTAATGGGGAATGGTTTGTGCTAGTGTTAATAGGGAACGGTGTGTGAGAGTGTTAATTGGAAACGGTGTGTGAGTGCATTAATGGGGTATGGTTTGTGAAATTGTTAATGGGGAAAGGTGTGTCAGAATGTTTATGGGAAACTGTGTGTGAGAGTGTTAATGTGGAACTAAGTTTGAGAGTGTTAATGGGGAACAGTGTGTGAGAGCGTTAATGGGGAACGCTGTGTGAGAGTGTTTATGGGGAACGCTGTGTGAGAGTGTTAATGGGGAACAGTATGTGAGAGTGTTAATGGGGAACGCTGTGTGAGAGTGTTAATGGGGAACGGTCTGTGAGAGTGTTAATGGGGAACGGTGTGTGAGACTGTTAATGGGGAATGGTGTGTGAGAGGGTTAATGGGGAACGCTGTTTGAGAGCGTTAATGGGGAACAGTGTGTGAGAGTGTTAATGGGGAACGCTGTGTGAGAGTGTTAATGGGGAACGGTCTGTGAGAGTGTTAATGGGGAACGGTCTGTGAGAGTGTTAATGGGGAATGGTGTGTGAGAGTGTTAATGGGGAACAAACTGAGAGAGCGTTAATGGGGAACGGTCTGCCAGACTGTTAATTGGGAATGGTTTGTGAGAGTGTTAATGGGGAATCGTGTGTGAGAGTGTTATTGGGGAACGGTGTGTGAGAGTGTTAATGGGGAACGGTGTGTGAGAGTGTTAATGGGGAACTGTGTGTGAGAGTGTTAATGGGGAACGGTGTGTGAGAGTGTTAATGTGGAACCAAGTTTGAGAGTGTTAATGGGGAACAGTGTGTGAGAGCGTTAATGGGGAACGCTGTGTGTGAGTGTTTATGGGGAACGCTGTGTGAGAGTGTTAATGGGGAACGCTGTGTGAGATTGTTTATGGGGTACGGTGTGTGAGAGTGTTAATGGGGAACAGTGTGTGAGAGTGTTAATGGGGAACAAAGTTTGACAGCGTTAATGTGGAATGGTGAGTGAGAGTGTTAAAGGGGAACGGTGTGTGACAGTGTTAATGGGGAACGGTATGTGAGAGTGTTAATGGGGTACGGTGTGTGAGAGTGTTAATGGGGTACGGTGTGTGAGAGCGTTAATGAGGAACGGTGTGTGAGAGTGTTTATGGGGAATTGTTTGTGCTAGTGTTAATGGGGAATGGTTTGTGCTGGTGTTAATAGGGAATTGTGTGTGAGAGTGTTAATTGGAAACGGTGTGTGAGTGCATTAATGGGGTATGGTTTGTGAAATTGTTAATGGGGAAAGGTGTTTGAGAATGTTAATGGGAAACGGTGTGTGAGAGTGTTAATGTGGAACCAAGTTTGAGAGTGTTAATGGGGAACAGTGTGTGTGAGCGTTAATGAGGAACGGTCTGTGAGAGTGTCAATGGGGAACGGTGTGTGAGAGTGTCAATGGGGAACGGTGTGTGAGAGTGTTAATGGGGAATGGTGTGTGAGAGTGTTAATGGGGAACAAACTGAGAGAGCGTTAATGGGGAACGGTGTGTGAGACTGTTAATTGGGAATGGTGTGTGAGAGGGTTAATGGGGAACGGTGTGTGAGAGTGTTAATGGGGAATGGTGTGTGAGAGTGTTAATGGGGAACAAAGTGAGAGAGTGTTAATGGGGAACGGTCTGCCAGACTGTTAATGGGGAATGGTTTGTGAGAGTTTTAATAGGGAACGGTGTGTGATTGCATTAATGGGGTATGGTTTGTGAAATTGTTAATGGGGAACGGTGTGTGAGGGTGTCAATGGGGAACGGTGTGTGAGAGTGTTAATGGGGAAAGGTGTGTGAGAGAGTCAATGGGGAACGGTGTGTGAGAGTGTTAATGAGGAACGGTGTGTGAGAGTGTTAATGGGGAACGGTGTGTGAGAGTGTTAATGTGGAACGGTGTGTGAGAATGTTAGTGGGGAACAAAGTGAGAGAGAGTTAATGGGGAACAGAGTTTAAGAGTGTTAATGGGGAACGGTTTGTGGGAGTGTTAATGGGGAACAGTCTGTGAGAGTGTCAATGGGGAACGGCGTGTGAGAGTGTTAATGGGGTACGGTGTGTGAGAGTGTCAATGGGGAACGGTGTGTGAGAGTGTTAATGGGGTACGGTGTGTAAGAGTGTCAATGGGGTACGGTGTGTGAGAGTGTCAATGGGGAACGGTGTGTGAGAGTGTTAATGGGGAACAAAGTGAGAGAGCGTTAATGGGGAACAGAGTTTAAGAGTGTTAATGGGGAATGGTTTGTGCTAGTGTTAATAGGGAACGGTGTGTGAGAGTGTTAATTGGAAACGGTGTGTAAGTGCATTGATGGGGTATGGTTTGTGAAATTGTTAATGGGGAAAGGTGTGTGAGAATGTTTATGGGAAACTGTGTGTGAGAGTCTTAATGTGGAACCAAGTTTCAGAGTGTTAATGGGGAACAGTGTGTGGGAGCGTTAATGGGGATTGCTGCGTGTGAGTGTTTATGGGGAACGCTGTGTGAGAGTGTTAATGGGGAACAGTGTGTGAGAGCGTTAATGGGGAACGGTGTGTGAGAGTGTTAATGGGGAACGCTGTGTGAGATTGTTTATGGGGAACGGTGTGTGAGAGTGTTAATGGGGAACGGTGTGTGAGAGCGTTAATGGGGAACGCTGTGTGAGAGTGTTTATGGGGAACGCAGTGTGAGAGCGTTAATGGGGAACAGTGTGTGAGAGTGTTAATGGGGAACAAAGTTTGACAGCGTTAATGTGGAATGGTGAGTGAGAGTGTTAAAGGGGAACGGTGTGTGACAGTGTTAATGGGGAACGGTATGTGAGAATGTTAATGGGGAACGGTGTGTGAGCGTGTTAATGGGGAATGGTGTGTGAGCGTGTTAATGGGGAACGGTGTGTGAGAGCATTAATGGGGAACGGTGTGTGAGAGCATTAATGGGGTATGGTCTGTGAGCGTGTTAATGGGGAACAGTGTGTGAGAGTGTTTATGGGGAATTGTTTGTGCTAGTGTTAATGGGGAATGGTTTGTGCTGGTGTTAATAGGGAATTGTGTGTGAGAGTGTTAATTGGAAATGGTGTGTGAGTGCATTAATGGGGTATGGTTTGTGAAATTGTTAATGGGGAAAGGTGTGTGAGAATGTTAATGGGAAACGGTGTGTGAGAGTGTTAATGTGGAACCAAGTTTGAGAGTGTTAATGGGGAACGGTCTGTGAGAGTGTTAATGGGGAACGGTGTGTGAGACTGTTAATGGGGAACGGTGTGTGAGAGTGTTAATGGGGAACGGTGTGTGAGCGTGTTAATGGGGAATGGTGTGTGAGAGCGTTAATGGGGAATGCTGTGTGAGAGTGTTAATGGGGAACGGTGTGTGGGAGTGTTAATGGGGAACAAAGTGAGAGAGCGTTAATGGGGAACAGAGTTTAAGAGTGTTAATGGGGAATGGGTTGTGCTACTGTTAATGGGGAATGGTTTGTGCTAGTGTTAATAGGGAACGGTGTGTGAGAGTGTTAATTGGAAACGGTGTGTGAGTGCATTAATGGGGTATGGTTTGTGAAATTGTTAATGGGGAAAGGTGTGTCAGAATGTTTATGGGAAACTGTGTGTGAGAGTGTTAATGTGGAACTAAGTTTGAGAGTGTTAATGGGGAACAGTGTGTGAGAGCGTTAATGGGGAACGCTGTGTGAGAGTGTTTATGGGGAACGCTGTGTGAGAGTGTTAATGGGGAACAGTATGTGAGAGTGTTAATGGGGAACGCTGTGTGAGAGTGTTAATGGGGAACGGTCTGTGAGAGTGTTAATGGGGAACGGTGTGTGAGACTGTTAATGGGGAATGGTGTGTGAGAGGGTTAATGGGGAACGCTGTTTGAGAGCGTTAATGGGGAACAGTGTGTGAGAGTGTTAATGGGGAACGCTGTGTGAGAGTGTTAATGGGGAACGGTCTGTGAGAGTGTTAATGGGGAACGGTCTGTGAGAGTGTTAATGGGGAATGGTGTGTGAGAGTGTTAATGGGGAACAAACTGAGAGAGCGTTAATGGGGAACGGTCTGCCAGACTGTTAATTGGGAATGGTTTGTGAGAGTGTTAATGGGGAATCGTGTGTGAGAGTGTTATTGGGGAACGGTGTGTGAGAGTGTTAATGGGGAACAAAGTGAAAGGGCGTTCATGGGGAATGGTCTGTCAGACTGTTAATGGGGAATAATTTGTGAGGGTTTTAATGGGGAAAGGTATGTGAGAGTGTTAATGGGTAACGATGTGTGAGAGTGTTAATGGGGAATGGTGTGTGAGCGTATTAATGGGGAATGGTGTGTGAGAGCGTTAATGGTGAACGGTGTGTGAGAGCGTTAATGGGGAACGGTGTGTGAGAGTGTTAATGGGGAATGGTGTGTGAGCGTATTAATGGGGAACGGTGTGTGAGAGGGTAAATGGGGAACGATTTGTGAGAGCGTTAATGGGGAACAGTCTGTGAGCGTGTTAATGGGGTACGGTGTGTGAGAGTGTTAATGGGGAACAAAGTGAGAGAGTGTTAATGGGGAACGGTCTGCCAGACTGTTAATGGGGAATGGTTTGTGAGAGTTTTAATGGGGAACGGTGTGTGATTGCATTAATGGGGTATGGTTTGTGAAATTGT
This sequence comes from Hypanus sabinus, assembly GCF_030144855.1. Lineage (NCBI taxonomy): Eukaryota > Metazoa > Chordata > Chondrichthyes > Myliobatiformes > Dasyatidae > Hypanus > Hypanus sabinus. Next base: position 325,130 of record NW_026778938.1, read on the forward strand.
TAATGGGGAACGGTGTGTGAGGGTGTCAATGGGGAACGGTGTGTGAGAGTGTTAATGGGGAAAGGTGTGTGAGAGAGTCAATGGGGAACGGTGTGTGAGAGTGTTAATGGGGAACGGTGTGTGAGAGTGTTAATGGGGAACGGTGTGTGAGAGTGTTAATGGGGAACGGTGTGTGAGAGTGTTAATGTGGAACCAAGTTTGAGAGTGTTAATGGGGAACAGTGTGTGAGAGCGTTAATGGGGAACGCTGTGTGTGAGTGTTTATGGGGAACGCTGTGTGAGAGTGTTAATGGGGAACGCTGTGTGAGATTGTTTATGGGGAACGGTGTGTGAGAGTGTTAATGGGGAACAGTGTGTGAGAGTGTTAATGGGGAACAAAGTTTGACAGCGTTAATGTGGAATGGTGAGTGAGAGTGTTAAAGGGGAACGGTGTGTGACAGTGTTAATGGGGAACGGTATGTGAGAGTGTTAATGGGGTACGGTGTGTGAGAGTGTTAATGGGGTACGGTGTGTGAGAGCGTTAATGAGGAACGGTGTGTGAGAGTGTTTATGGGGAATTGTTTGTGCTAGTGTTAATGGGGAATGGTTTGTGCTGGTGTTAATAGGGAATTGTGTGTGAGAGTGTTAATTGGAAACGGTGTGTGAGTGCATTAATGGGGTATGGTTTGTGAAATTGTTAATGGGGAAAGGTGTGTGAGAATGTTAATGGGAAACGGTGTGTGAGAGTGTTAATGTGGAACCAAGTTTGAGAGTGTTAATGGGGAACAGTGTGTGTGAGCGTTAATGAGGAACGGTCTGTGAGAGTGTCAATGGGGAACGGTGTGTGAGAGTGTCAATGGGGAACGGTGTGTGAGAGTGTTAATGGGGAATGGTGTGTGAGAGTGTTAATGGGGAACAAACTGAGAGAGCGTTAATGGGGAACGGTGTGTGCGACTGTTAATGGGGAATGGTGTGTGAGAGGGTTAATGGGGAACGGTGTGTGAGAGTGTCAATGGGGAACAGTGTGTGAGAGTGTTAATGGGGAACAAAGTGAGAGAGTGTTAATGGGGAACGGTCTGCCAGACTGTTAATGGGGTATGGTTTGTGAAATTGTTAATGGGGAACGGTGTGTGAGGGTGTCAATGGGGAACGGTGTGTGAGAGTGTTAATGGGGAAAGGTGTGTGAGAGAGTCATTGGGGAACGGTGTGTGAGAGTGTTAATGGGGAACGGTGTGTGAGAGTGTTAATGGGGAACGGTGTGTGAGAGTGTTAATGTGGAACCAAGTTTGAGAGTGTTAATGGGGAACAGTGTGTGAGAGCGTTAATGGGGAACGCTGTGTGTGAGTGTTTATGGGGAACGCTGTGTGAGAGTTTTAATGGGGAACAGTGTGTGAGAGTGTTAATGGGGAACGCTGTGTGAGATTGTTTATGGGGAACGGTGTGTGAGAGTGTTAATGGGGAACAGTGTGTGAGAGTGTTAATGGGGAACAAAGTTTGACAGCGTTAATGTGGAATGGTGAGTGAGAGTGTTAAAGGGGAACGGTGTGTGACAGTGTTAATGGGGAACGGTATGTGAGAGTGTTAATGGGGTACGGTGTGTGAGAGTGTTAATGGGGTACGGTGTGTGAGAGCGTTAATGAGGAACGGTGTGTGAGAGTGTTTATGGGGAATTGTTTGTGCTAGTGTTAATGGGGAATGGTTTGTGCTGGTGTTAATAGGGAATTGTGTGTGAGAGTGTTAATTGGAAACGGTGTGTGAGTGCATTAATGGGGTATGGTTTGTGAAATTGTTAATGGGGAAAGGTGTGTGAGAATGTTAATGGGAAACGGTGTGTGAGAGTGTTAATGTGGAACCAAGTTTGAGAGTGTTAATGGGGAACAGTGTGTGTGAGCGTTAATGAGGAACGGTCTGTGAGAGTGTCAATGGGGAACGGTGTGTGAGAGTGTCAATGGGGAACGGTGTGTGAGCGTGTTAATGGGGAATGGTGTGTGAGAGCGTTAATGGGGAACGGTGTGTAGGAGTGTTAATGGGGAACAGTCTGTGAGAGTGTTAATGGGGTACGGTGTGTGAGAGCGTTAATGGGGAACGGTGTGTGAGAGTGTTAATGGGGAACGGTGTGTGAGAGCGTTAATGGGGAACGGTGTGTGAGAGTGTTAATGGGGAACAAAGTGAGAGAGCGTTAATGGGGAACAGAGTTTAAGAGTGTTAATGGGGAATGGTTTGTGCTACTGTTAATGGGGAATGGTTTGTGCTAGTGTTAATAGGGAACGGTGTGTGAGAGTGTTAATTGGAAACGGTGTGTGAGTGCATTAATGGGGTATGGTTTGTGAAATTGTTAATGGGGAAAGGTGTGTCAGAATGTTTATGGGAAACAGTGTGTGAGAGTGTTAATGGGGAACGCTGTGTGAGAGTGTTAATGGGGAACGGACTGTGAGAGTGTTAATGGGGAACGGTGTGTGAGACTGTTAATGGGGAACGGTGTGTGAGAGTGTTAATGGGGAACGGTGCGTGAGCGTGTTAATGGGGAATGGTGTGTGAGAGGGTTAATGGGGAACGGTGTGTGAGAGTGTCAATGGGGAACAAACTGAGAGAGCGTTAATGGGGAACGGTCTGCCAGACTGTTAATTGGGAATGGTTTGTGAGAGTGTTAATGGGGAATCGTGTGTGAGAGTGTTATTGGGGAACGGTGTGTGAGAGTGTTAATGGGGAACAAAGTGAGAGGGCGTTCATGGGGAATGGTCTGTCAGACTGTTAATGGGGAATAATTTGTGAGAGTTTTAATGGGGAAAGGTATGTGAGAGTGTTAATGGGTAACGATGTGTGAGAGTGTTAATGGGGAATGGTGTGTGAGCGTATTAATGGGGAATGGTGTGTGAGAGCGTTAATGGTGAACGGTGTGTGAGAGCGTTATTGGGCAACAGTGTGTGAGAGCGTTAATGGGGAACAAAGTGAGAGAGTGTTAATGGGGAATGGTTTGTGAGAGTTTTAATGGGGAACGGTGTGTGATTGCATTAATGGGGTATGGTTTGTGAAATTGTTAATGGGGAACGGTGTGTGAGAGTGTTAATGGGGAACGGTGTGTGAGAGTGTTATTGGGGAACGGTGTGTGAGAGCGTTAATGGGGAACGGTGTGTGAGAGTGTTAATGGGGAACGGTGTGTGAGAGTGTTATTGGGGAATGGTGTGTGAGATTGTTAATGGGGAACGGTGTGTGAGAGTGTTAATGGGGAATGGTGTGTGAGTGTGTTAATGGGGAACGGTGTGTGAGAGTGTTAATGGGGAACGGTGTGTGAGAGTGTTAATGGGGAACGGTGTGTGAGAGTGTTAATGGGGAATGGTGTGTGAGTGTGTTAATGGGGAACGGTGTGTGAGAGTGTCAATGGGGAACGGTGTGTGAGAGTGTTAATGGGGAATGGTGTGTGAGAGAGTCAATGGGGAACGGTGTGTGAGAGTGTTAATGGGGAATGGTGTGTGAGAGAGTCAATGGGGAACGGTGTGTGAGCGTGTTAATGGGGAAAGGTGTGTGAGAGTGTTATTGGGGAACGGTGTGTGAGAGTGTTAATGGGGAAAGGTGTGTGAGAGTGTTAATTGGGAACGGTGTGTGAGAGTGTTAATGGGGAACGGTGAGTGAGCGTGTTAATGGGGAAAGGTGTGTGAGAGTGTTAATTGGGAACAGTGTGTGAGAGTGTTAATGGGGAACGGTGTGTGAGAGTGTTAATGGGGAACGGTGTGTGAGAGGGTTAATGGGGAACGGTTTGTGAGAGCGTTAATGGGGAACAGTCTGTGAGCGTGTTAATGGCGTACTGTGTGTGAGCGTGTTAATTTGGTACGGTGTGTGAGAGCGTTAATGGGGTACGGTGTGTGAGAACGTTAATGGGGAACGGTGTGTGAGAGCGTTAATGGGGAACGGTCTGCCAGACTGTTAATGGGGAATGGTTTGTGAGAGTTTTAATGGGGAACGGTGTGTGAGTGCATTAATGGGGTATGGTTTGTGAAAGTGTTAATGGGGAAAGGTGTGTGAGAATGTTAATGGGAAACGGTGTGTGAGAGCGTTAATGTGGAACCAAGTGTGAGAGCGTTAATGGGGAACGGTGTGTGAGAGCGTTAATGGGGAATGGTGTGTGAGAGTGTTAATGGGGAACGGTGTGTGAGAGTGTTAATGGGGAACGGTGTGTGAGCATGTTAATGGGGAACGGTGTGTGAGAGCGTTAATGGGGAATGGTGTGTGAGAGTGTTAATGGGGAACGGTGTGTGAGCATGTTAATGGGGAACGGTGTGTGAGAGCGTTAATGGGGAACGGTGTGTGAGAGTGTCAATGGGGAACGGTGTGTGAGAGTGTTAATGGGGAACGGTGTGTGAGAGTGTTAATGGGGAAAGGTGTGTGAGAGTGTTATTGGGGAACGCTGTGTGAGAGTGTTATTCAGGAACGGTGTGTGAGAGAGTCAATGGGGAACGCTGTCTGAGAGCGTCATTGGGAACAGTGTCTGAGAGTGTTAATGGGGAACAAACTGAGAGAGCGTTAATGGGAAACGGTGTGCCAGACTGTTAATGGGGAATGGTTTGTGAGAGTTTTAATGGGGAACGGTGTGTGAGTGCATTAATGGGGTATGGTTTGTGAAAGTGTTAATGGGGAAAGGTGTGTGAGAATGTTAATGGGAAACGGTGTGTGAGAGCGTTAATGTGGAACCAAGTGTGAGAGCGTTAATGGGGAACGGTGTGTGAGAGCGTTAATGGGGAATGGTGTGTGAGAGTGTTAATGGGGAACGGTGTGTGAGAGTGTTAATGGGGAACGGTGTGTGAGCATGTTAATGGGGAACGGTGTGTGAGAGCGTTAATGGGGAATGGTGTGTGAGAGTGTTAATGGGGAACGGTGTGTGAGCATGTTAATGGGGAACGGTGTGTGAGAGCGTGTTAATGGGGAATGGTGTGTGAGAGTGTTAATGGGGAAAGGTGTGTGAGAGTGTTATTGGGGAACGCTGTGTGAGAGTGTTATTCAGGAACGGTGTGTGAGAGTGTTAATGGGGAACAGAGTTTAAGAGTGTTAATGGGGAATGGTTTGTGCTAGTGTTAATGGGGAATGGTTTGTGCTAGTGTTAATAGGGAACGGTGTGTGAGAGTGTTATTTGGAAACGGTGTGTGAGTGCATTGATGGGGTATGGTTTGTGAAATTCTTAATGGGGAAAGGTGTGTGAGAATGTTTATGGGAAACTGTGTGTGAGAGTGTTAATGTGGAACCAAGTTTGAGAGTGTTAATGGGGAAAAGTGTGTGAGAGCGTTAATGGGGAACGCTGTGTGAGAGTGTTTATGGGGAATGCTGTGTGAGAGTGTTAATGGGGAACAGTATGTGAGAGTGTTAATGGGGAACGCTGTGTGAGATTGTTTATGGGGAACGGTGTGTGAGAGTGTTAATGGGGAACAGTGTGTGAGAGTGTTAATGGGGAACAAAGTTTGACAGCGTTAATGTGGAATGGTGAGTGAGAGTGTTAAAGGGGAACGGTGTGTGAGAGCATTAATGGGGAACGGTGTGTGACAGTGTTAATGGGGAACGCTGTGTGAGAGTGTCAATGGGGAACGGTGTGTGAGAGCATTAATGGGGAACGGTGTGTGACAGTGTTAATGGGGAACGGTATGTGAGAGTGTTAATGGGGAACGGTGTGTGAGAGTGTTAATGGGGAACGGTGTGTGAGCGTGTTAATGGGGTACGGTGTGTGAGAGCGTTAATGAGGAACGGTGTGTGAGAGTGTTTATGGGGAATTGTTTGTGCTAGTGTTAATGGGGAATGGTTTGTGCTGGTGTTAATAGGGAATTGTGTGTGAGAGTGTTAATTGGAAATGGTGTGTGAGTGCATTAATGGGGTATGGTTTGTGAAATTGTTAATGGGGAAAGGTGTGTGAGACTGTTAATGGGGAACGGTGTGTGAGAGTGTTAATGGGGAACGGTGTGTGAGCGTGTTAATGGGGAATGGTGTGTGAGAGCGTTAATGGGGAATGCTGTGTGAGAGTGTTAATGGGGAACGGTGTGTGGGAGTGTTAATGGGGAACAGTCTGTGAGAGTGTTAATGGGGTACGGTGTGTGAGAGCGTTAATGGGGTACGGTGTGTGAGAGTGTTAATGGGGAACAAAGTTAGAGAGCGTTAATGGGGAACAGAGTTTAAGAGTGTTAATGGGGAATGGTTTGTGCTACTGTTAATGGGGAACGCTGTGTGAGAGTGCTAATGGGGAACGCTGTTTGAGGGTGTTAATGGGGAATTGTGTGTGAGAGTGTTAATGGGGAACGGTGTGTGAGAGTGTTAATGGGGAACGGTGTGTGAGAACGTTAATGGGGAACGGTGTGTGAGTGTTAATGGGGAACGGTGTGGGAGCGTGTTAATGGGGAAGGGTGTGTGAGAGGGTTAATGGGGAACGGTGTGTGAGAGCGTTAATGGGGAACTGTGTGTGAGAGTGTTAATGGGGAACGGTGTGTGAGAGCGTTAATGGGGAACGGTGTGTGAGAGTGTTAATGGGGAATGGTGTGTGAGAGTGTTAATGGGGAACGGTGTGTGAGAGTGTTTATGGGTAACGGTGTCAGAGAGCGTTAATGGGGAACAAAGTGTGAGAGCGTTAATATGGAACCAAGTGCGAGAGTGTTAATGGGGAACAGTGTGTGAGAGCATTAATGGGGAACGGCGTGTCAGAGCGTAAATGTGGAACAAATTCTGAATGTTTTTATGGGGAACGGTGTGTGAGAGTGTTATTGGGGAGTGGTGTGTGAGAGTGTTAATGGGGTACGGTGTGTGAGCGTGTTAATGGGGAATGGTGTGTGAGAGGGTTAATGGGGAACGCTGTGTGAGAGTGCTAATGGGGAACGCTGTTTGAGAGTGTTAATGGGGAACGGTGTGTGAGAGTGTTAATGGGGAACGGTGTGTGAGAGTGTTAATGGGGAACGGTGTGTGAGAACGTTAATGGGGAACGGTGTGTGAGTGTTAATGGGGAACGGTGTGGGAGCGTGTTAATGGGGAAGGGTGTGTGAGAGGGTTAATGGGGAACGGTGTGTGAGAGCGTTAATGGGGAACTGTGTGTGAGAGTGTTAATGGGGAACGGTGTGTGAGAGCGTTAATGGGGAACGGTGTGTGAGAGTGTTAAAGGGGAATGGTGTGTGAGAGTGATAATGGGGAACGGTGTGTGAGAGTGTTTATGGGTAACGGTGTCAGAGAGCGTTAATGGGGAACGCTGTGTGAGAGCGTTAATGGGGAACGGTGTGTGAGAGTGTTAATGGGGAACGGTGTGTGAGAGCGTTATTGGGGAACGGTGTGTGAGAGCATTCATGGGGAACGGTGTGTCAGTGCGCTAATGGGGAACGGTCTGTGAGAGTGTTAATGGGGAACGGTCTGTGAGAGTGATAATGGGGAACGGTGTGTGAGACTGTTAATGGGGAACGGTGTGTGAGCGTGTTAATGGGGAATGGTGTGTGAGAGGGTTAATGGGGAACGCTGTGTGAGAGTGCTAATGGGGAACGCTGTTTGAGAGTGTTAATGGGGAACGTGTGTGAGAGTGTTAATGGGGAACGGTGTGTGAGAACGTTAATGGGGAACGGTGTGTGAGTGTTAATGGGTAACGGTGTGGGAGCGTGTTAATGGGGAAGGGTGTGTGAGAGGGTTAATGGGGAACGGTGTGTGAGAGTGTTAATGGGGAACGGTGTGTGAGAGTGTTAATGGGGAACGGTGTGTGAGAACGTTAATGGGGAACGGTGTGTGAGTGTTAATGGGGAACGGTGTGGGAGCGTGTTAATGGGGAAGGGTGTGTGAGAGGGTTAATGGGGAACGGTGTGTGACAGCGTTAATGGGGAACTGTGTGTGAGAGTGTTAATGGGGAACGGTGTGTGAGAGCGTTAATGGGGAACGGTGTGTGAGAGTGTTAATGGGGAATGGTGTGTGAGAGTGTTAATGGGGAACGGTGTGTGAGAGCGTTAATGGGGAACAAAGTGTGAGAGCGTTAATATGGAACCAAGTGCGAGAGTGTTAATGGGGAACAGTGTGTGAGAGCATTAATGGGGAACGGTGTGTCAGAGCGTAAATGGGGAACAAATTCTGAATGTTTTTATGGGGAACGGTGTGTGAGAGTGTTATTGGGGAGTGGTGTGTGAGAGTGTAAATGGGGACCGGTGTGTGAGAGTGTTAATGGGGAGCGGTGTGTGAGAGCGTTAATTGGGAATGGTGTTTGTGAGAGTTAATGGGGAACAAAGCTTGAGAGCATTAATGGGGAACGGTGAGTGAGAGCATTAATGGGGAACGGTCTGCCAGACTGTTAATGGGGAATGGTTTGTGAGAGTTTTAATGGGGAACGGTGTGTGAGTGCATTAATGGGGTATGGTTTGTGAAAGTGTTAATGGGGAAAGGTGTGTGAGAATGTTAATGGGAAACGGTGTGTGAGAGCGTTAATGTGGAACCAAGTGTGAGAGCGTTAATGGGGAACGGTGTGTGAGAGCGTTAATGGGGAATGGTGTGTGAGAGGGTTAATGGGGAACGCTGTGTGAGAGTGCTAATGGGGAACGCTGTTTGAGAGTGTTAATGGGGAACGGTGTGTGAGAGTGTTAATGGGGAACGGTGTGTGAGAGTGTTAATGGGGAACGGTGTGTGAGAACGTTAATGGGGAACGGTGTGTGAGTGTTAATGGGGAACGGTGTGGGAGCGTGTTAATGGGGAAGGGTGTGTGAGAGGGTTAATGGGGAACGGTGTGTGAGAGCGTTAATGGGGAACTGTGTGTGAGAGTGTTAATGGGGAACGGTGTGTGAGAGCGTTAATGGGGAACGGTGTGTGAGAGTGTTAAAGGGGAATGGTGTGTGAGAGTGATAATGGGGAACGGTGTGTGAGAGTGTTTATGGGTAACGGTGTCAGAGAGCGTTAATGGGGAACGCTGTGTGAGAGCGTTAATGGGGAACGGTGTGTGAGAGTGTTAATGGGGAACGGTGTGTGAGAGCGTTATTGGGGAACGGTGTGTGAGAGCATTCATGGGGAACGGTGTGTCAGTGCGCTAATGGGGAACGGTCTGTGAGAGTGTTAATGGGGAACGGTGTGTGAGAGTGTCAATGGGGAACAGTGTGTGAGAGTGTCAATGGGGAACGGTGTATGAGAGTGTCAATGGGGAACGGTGTGTGAGACTGTTAATGGGGAACGGTGTGTGAGCGTGTTAATGGGGAATGGTGTGTGAGAGGGTTAATGGGGAACGCTGTGTGAGAGTGCTAATGGGGAACGCTGTTTGAGAGTGTTAATGGGGAACGTGTGTGAGAGTGTTAATGGGGAACGGTGTGTGAGAACGTTAATGGGGAACGGTGTGTGAGTGTTAATGGGTAACGGTGTGGGAGCGTGTTAATGGGGAAGGGTGTGTGAGAGGGTTAATGGGGAACGGTGTGTGAGAGTGTTAATGGGGAACGGTGTGTGAGAACGTTAATGGGGAACGGTGTGTGAGTGTTAATGGGGAACGGTGTGGGAGCGTGTTAATGGGGAAGGGTGTGTGAGAGGGTTAATGGGGAACGGTGTGTGAGAGCGTTAATGGGGAACTGTGTGTGAGAGTGTTAATGGGGAACGGTGTGTGAGAGCGTTAATGGGGAACGGTGTGTGAGAGTGTTAATGGGGAATGGTGTGTGAGAGTGTTAATGGGGAACGGTGTGTGAGAGCGTTAATGGGGAACAAAGTGTGAGAGCGTTAATATGGAACCAAGTGCGAGAGTGTTAATGGGGAACAGTGTGTGAGAGCATTAATGGGGAACGGTGTGTCAGAGCGTAAATGGGGAACAAATTCTGAATGTTTTTATGGGGAACGGTGTGTGAGAGTGTTATTGGGGAGTGGTGTGTGAGAGTGTAAATGGGGACCGGTGTGTGAGAGTGTTAATGGGGAGCGGTGTGTGAGAGCGTTAATTGGGAATGGTGTTTGTGAGAGTTAATGGGGAACAAAGCTTGAGAGCATTAATGGGGAACGGTGAGTGAGAGCATTAATGGGGAACGGTCTGCCAGACTGTTAATGGGGAATGGTTTGTGAGAGTTTTAATGGGGAACGGTGTGTGAGTGCATTAATGGGGTATGGTTTGTGAAAGTGTTAATGGGGAAAGGTGTGTGAGAATGTTAATGGGAAACGGTGTGTGAGAGCGTTAATGTGGAACCAAGTGTGAGAGCGTTAATGGGGAACGGTGTGTGAGAGCGTTAATGGGGAATGGTGTGTGAGAGTGTTAATGGGGAACGGTGTGTGAGAGCGTTAATGGGGAATGGTGTGTGAGAGTGTTAATGGGGAACGGTGTGTGAGAGTGTTAATGGGGAACGGTGTGTGAGCATGTTAATGGGGAACGGTGTGTGAGAGCGTTAATGGGGAATGGTGTGTGAGAGTGTCAATGGGGAACGGTGTGTGAGAGTGTGAATTCGGAACGGTGTGTGAAAGTGTTAATGTGGAACAGTGTGTGTAGTGTTTGTGGGGAACAAACTGTGAGAGTGTTAATGTGGAACCAAGTTTGAGAGTGTTAATGGGGAACAGTGTGTGAGAGCGTTAATGGGGATTGCTGCGTGAGAGTGTTTATGGGGAACGGAGTGTGAGAGGGTTAATGGGGAACGCTGTGTGAGAGCGTTATTGGGGAACGGTGTGTGAGAGGGTTAATGGGGAACGGTTTGTGGGAGAGTTAATGGGGAACAGTCTGTGAGCGTGTTAATGGGGCACGGTGTGTGAGAGGGTTAATGGGGAACGGTTTGTGGGAGTGTTAATGGGGAACAGTCTGTGAGCGTGTTAATGGGGTACGGTGTGTGAGAGTGTTAATGGGGAACGGTGTGTGAGAGCGTTAATGGGGAATGGTGTGTGAGAGTGTTAATGGGGAACTGTGTGTGAGAATGTTAATGGGGAACAAAGTGAGAGATTGTTAATGGGGAACAGTGTTTAAGAGTGTTAATGGCAAACAAATTGAGAGAGTGTTAATGGGGAACGGTGTGTGAGAATGTTAATGGGGAACAAAGTGAGAGAGCGTTAATGGGGAACAGAGTTTAAGAGTGTTAATGGGGAACGGTTTGTGGGAGTGTTAATGGGGAACAGTCTGTGAGAGTGTCAATGGGGAACGGCGTGTGAGAGTGTTAATGGGGTACGGTGTGTGAGAGTGTCAATGGGGAACGGTGTGTGAGAGTGTTAATGGGGTACGGTGTGTGAGAGTGTCAATGGGGTACGGTGTGTGAGAGTGTCAATGGGGAACAAAGTGAGAGAGCGTTAATGGGGAACAGAGTTTAAGAGTGTTAATGGGGAACGGTCTGCCAGACTGTTAATGGGGAATGGTTTGTGAGAGTTTTAATGGGGAACGGTGTGTGATTGCATTAATGGGGTATGGTTTGTGAAATTGTTAATGGGGAAAGGTGTGTGAGAATGTTTATGGGAAACTGTGTGTGAGAGTCTTAATGTGGAACCAAGTTTCAGAGTGTTAATGGGGAACAGTGTGTGAGAGCGTTAATGGGGATTGCTGCGTGTTTATGGGGAACGCTGTGTGAGAGTGTTAATGGGGAACAGTGTGTGAGAGCGTTAATGGGGAACGGTGTGTGAGAGTGTTAATGGGGAACGCTGTGTGAGATTGTTTATGGGGAACGGTGTGTGAGAGTGTTAATGGGGAACGGTGTGTGAGAGCGTTAATGGGGAACGCTGTGTGAGAGTGTTTATGGGGAACGCTGTGTGAGAGCGTTAATGGGGAACAGTGTGTGAGAGTGTTAATGGGGAACAAAGTTTGACAGCGTTAATGTGGAATGGTGAGTGAGAGTGTTAAAGGGGAACGGTGTGTGACAGTGTTAATGGGGAACGGTATGTGAGAGTGTTAATGGGGAACGGTGTGTGAGAGTGTCAATGGGAACGGTGTGTGAGAGGGTTAATGGGGAACAGTCAGTGAGCGTGTTAATGGGGTACGGTGTCTGAGAGGGTTAATGGGGAACGGTTTGTGGGAGTGTTAATGGGGAACAGTCTGTGAGCGTGTTAATGGGGTACGGTGTGTGAGAGTGTTAATGGGGAACGGTGTGTGAGAGCGTTAATGGGGAATGGTGTGTGAGAGTGTTAATGGGGAACTGTGTGTGAGAATGTTAATGGGGAACAAAGTGAGAGATTGTTAATGGGGAACAGTGTTTAAGAGTGTTAATGGCAAACAAATTGAGAGAGTGTTAATGGGGAACGGTGTGTGAGAATGTTAATGGGGAACAAAGTGAGAGAGCGTTAATGGGGAACAGAGTTTAAGAGTGTTAATGGGGAACGGTTTGTGGGAGTGTTAATGGGGAACAGTCTGTGAGAGTGTTAATGGGGAACGGTGTGTGAGAATGTTAATGGGGAACAAAGTGAGAGAGCGTTAATGGGGAACAGAGTTTAAGAGTGTTAATGGGGAACGGTTTGTGGGAGTGTTAATGTGGAACAGTCTGTGAGAGTGTCAATGGGGAACGGCGTGTGAGAGTGTTAATCGGGTACGGTGTGTGAGAGTGTCAATGGGGAACGGTGTGTGAGAGTGTTAATGGGGTACGGTGTGTGAGAGTGTCAATGGGGTATGGTGTGTGAGAGTGTCAATGGGGAACGGTGTGTGAGAGTGTTAATGGGGAACAAAGTGAGAGAGCGTTAATGGGGAACAGAGTTTAAGAGTGTTAATGGGGAATGGTTTGTGCTAGTGTTAATAGGGAACGGTGTGTGAGAGTGTTAATTGGAAACGGTGTGTGAGTGCATTGATGGGGTATGGTTTGTGAAATTGTTAATGGGGAAAGGTGTGTGAGAATGTTTATGGGAAACTGTGTGTGAGAGTCTTAATGTGGAACCAAGTTTCAGAGTGTTAATGGGGAACAGTGTGTGAGAGCGTTAATGGGGAACGGTGTGTGAGAGTGTTAATGGGGAACGCTGTGTGAGATTGTTTATGGGGAACGGTGTGTGAGAGTGTTAATGGGGAACGGTGTGTGAGAGCGTTAATGGGGAACGCTGTGTGAGAGTGTTTATGGGGAACGCTGTATGAGAGCGTTAATGGGGAACAGTGTGTGAGAGTGTTAATGGGGAACAAAGTTTGACAGCGTTAATGTGGAATGGTGAGTGAGAGTGTTAAAGGGGAACGGTGTGTGACAGTGTTAATGGGGAACGGTATGTGAGAGTGTTAATGGGGAACGGTGTGTGAGCGTGTTAATGGGGAACGGTCTGTGAGAGCGTTAATGGGGAACGGTCTGTGAGCGTGTTAATGGGGAACGGTGTGTGAGAGCGTTAATGGGGAACGGTCTGTGAGAGCGTTAATGGGGAACGGTCTGTGAGCGTGTTAATGGGGAACGGTGTGTGAGAGCATTAATGGGGAACGGTGTGTGAGATCATTAATGGGGTATGGTCTGTGAGCGTGTTAATGGGGAACAGTGTGTGAGAGTGTTTATGGGGAATTGTTTGTGCTAGTGTTAATGGGGAATGGTTTGTGCTGGTGTTAATAGGGAATTGTGTGTGAGAGTGTTAATTGGAAATGGTGTGTGAGTGCATTAATGGGGTATGGTTTGTGAAATTGTTAATGGGGAAAGGTGTGTGAGAATGTTAATGGGAAACGGTGTGTGAGAGTGTTAATGTGGAACCAAGTTTGAGAGTGTTAATGGGGAACGGTCTGTGAGAGTGTTAATGGGGAACGGTGTGTGAGACTGTTAATGGGGAACGGTGTGTGAGAGTGTTAATGGGGAACGGTGTGTGAGCGTGTTAATGGGGAATGGTGTGTGAGAGCGTTAATGGGGAATGCTGTGTGAGAGTGTTAATGGGGAACGGTGTGTGGGAGTGTTAATGGGGAACAAAGTGAGAGAGCGTTAATGGGGAACAGAGTTTAAGAGTGTTAATGGGGAATGGTTTGTGCTACTGTTAATGGGGAATGGTTTGTGCTAGTGTTAATAGGGAACGGTGTGTGAGAGTGTTAATTGGAAACGGTGTGTGAGTGCATTAATGGGGTATGGTTTGTGAAATTGTTAATGGGGAAAGGTGTGTCAGAATGTTTATGGGAAACTGTGTGTGAGAGTGTTAATGTGGAACCAAGTTTGAGAGTGTTAATGGGGAACAGTGTGTGAGAGCGTTAATGGGGAACGCTGTGTGAGAGTGTATATGGGGAACGCTGTGTGAGAGTGTTAATGGGGAACAGTATGTGAGAGTGTTAATGGGGAACGCTGTGTGAGAGTGTTAATGGGGAACGGTCTGTGAGAGTGTTAATGGGGAACGGTGTGTGAGACTGTTAATGCGGAATGGTGTGTGAGAGGGTTAATGGGGAACCCTGTTTGAGAGCGTTAATGGGGAACAGTGTGTGAGAGTGTTAATGGGGAACGCTGTGTGAGAGTGTTAATGGGGAACGGTCTGTGAGAGTGTTAATGGGGAACAGTCTGTGAGAGTGTTAATGGGGAATGGTGTGTGAGAGTGTTAATGGGGAACAAACTGAGAGAGCGTTAATGGGGAACGGTCTGCCAGACTGTTAATTGGGAATGGTTTGTGAGAGTGTTAATGGGGAATCGTGTGTGAGAGTGTTATTGGGGAACGGTGTGTGAGAGTGTTAATGGGGAACAAAGTGAAAGGGCGTTCATGGGGAATGGTCTGTCAGACTGTTAATGGGGAATAATTTGTGAGGGTTTTAATGGGGAAAGGTATGTGAGAGTGTTAATGGGTAACGATGTGTGAGAGTGTTAATGGGGAATGGTGTGTGAGCGTATTAATGGGGAATGGTGTGTGAGAGCGTTAATGGTGAACGGTGTGTGAGAGCGTTAATGGGGAACGGTGTGTGAGAGTGTTAATGGGGAATGGTGTGTGAGCGTATTAATGGGGAACGGTGTGTGAGAGGGTAAATGGGGAACGATTTGTGAGAGCGTTAATGGGGAACAGTCTGTGAGCGTGTTAATGGGGTACGGTGTGTGAGAGTGTTAATGGGGAACAAAGTGAGAGAGTGTTAATGGGGAACGGTCTGCCAGACTGTTAATGGGGAATGGTTTGTGAGAGTTTTAATGGGGAACGGTGTGTGATTGCATTAATGGGGTATGGTTTGTGAAATTGTTAATGGGGAAAGGTGTGTGAGAATGTTTATGGGAAACTGTGTGTGAGAGTCTTAATGTGGAACCAAGTTTCAGAGTGTTAATGGGGAACAGTGTGTGAGAGCGTTAATGGGGATTGCTGCGTGTTTATGGGGAACGCTGTGTGAGAGTGTTAATGGGGAACAGTGTGTGAGAGCGTTAATGGGGAACGGTGTGTGAGAGTGTTAATGGGGAACGCTGTGTGAGATTGTTTATGGGGAACGGTGTGTGAGAGTGTTAATGGGGAACGGTGTGTGAGAGCGTTAATGGGGAACGCTGTGTGAGAGTGTTTATGGGGAACGCTGTATGAGAGCGTTAATGGGGAACAGTGTGTGAGAGTGTTAATGGGGAACAAAGTTTGACAGCGTTAATGTGGAATGGTGAGTGAGAGTGTTAAAGGGGAACGGTGTGTGACAGTGTTAATGGGAACGGTATGTGAGAGTGTTAATGGGGAACGGTGTGTGAGCGTGTTAATGGGGAACGGTCTGTGAGAGCGTTAATGGGGAACGGTCTGTGAGCGTGTTAATGGGGAACGGTGTGTGAGAGCGTTAATGGGGAACGGTCTGTGAGAGCGTTAATGGGGAACGGTCTGTGAGCGTGTTAATGGGGAACGGTGTGTGAGAGCATTAATGGGGAACGGTGTGTGAGAGCATTAATGGGGTATGGTCTGTGAGCGTGTTAATGGGGAACAGTGTGTGAGAGTGTTTATGGGGAATTGTTTGTGCTAGTGTTAATGGGGAATGGTTTGTGCTGGTGTTAATAGGGAATTGTGTGTGAGAGTGTTAATTGGAAATGGTGTGTGAGTGCATTAATGGGGTATGGTTTGTGAAATTGTTAATGGGGAAAGGTGTGTGAGAATGTTAATGGGAAACGGTGTGTGAGAGTGTTAATGTGGAACCAAGTTTGAGAGTGTTAATGGGGAACGGTCTGTGAGAGTGTTAATGGGGAACGGTGTGTGAGACTGTTAATGGGGAACGGTGTGTGAGAGTGTTAATGGGGAACGGTGTGTGAGCGTGTTAATGGGGAATGGTGTGTGAGAGCGTTAATGGGGAATGCTGTGTGAGAGTGTTAATGGGGAACGGTGTGTGGGAGTGTTAATGGGGAACAAAGTGAGAGAGCGTTAATGGGGAACAGAGTTTAAGAGTGTTAATGGGGAATGGTTTGTGCTACTGTTAATGGGGAATGGTTTGTGCTAGTGTTAATAGGGAACGGTGTGTGAGAGTGTTAATTGGAAACGGTGTGTGAGTGCATTAATGGGGTATGGTTTGTGAAATTGTTAATGGGGAAAGGTGTGTCAGAATGTTTATGGGAAACTGTGTGTGAGAGTGTTAATGTGGAACCAAGTTTGAGAGTGTTAATGGGGAACAGTGTGTGAGAGCGTTAATGGGGAACGCTGTGTGAGAGTGTTTATGTGGAACGCTGTGTGAGAGTGTTAATGGGGAACAGTATGTGAGAGTGTTAATGGGGAACGCTGTGTGAGAGTGTTAATGGGGAACGGTCTGTGAGAGTGTTAATGGGGAACGGTGTGTGAGACTGTTAATGCGGAATGGTGTGTGAGAGGGTTAATGGGGAACGCTGTTTGAGAGCGTTAATGGGGAACAGTGTGTGAGAGTGTTAATGGGGAACGCTGTGTGAGAGTGTTAATGGGGAACGGTCTGTGAGAGTGTTAATGGGGAACAGTCTGTGAGAGTGTTAATGGGGAATGGTGTGTGAGAGTGTTAATGGGGAACAAACTGAGAGAGCGTTAATGGGGAACGGTCTGCCAGACTGTTAATTGGGAATGGTTTGTGAGAGTGTTAATGGGGAATCGTGTGTGAGAGTGTTATTGGGGAACGGTGTGTGAGAGTGTTAATGGGGAACAAAGTGAAAGGGCGTTCATGGGGAATGGTCTGTCAGACTGTTAATGGGGAATAATTTGTGAGGGTTTTAATGGGGAAAGGTATGTGAGAGTGTTAATGGGTAACGATGTGTGAGAGTGTTAATGGGGAATGGTGTGTGAGCGTATTAATGGGGAATGGTGTGTGAGAGCGTTAATGGTGAACGGTGTGTGAGAGCGTTAATGGGGAACGGTGTGTGAGAGTGTTAATGGGGAATGGTGTGTGAGCGTATTAATGGGGAACGGTGTGTGAGAGGGTTAATGGGGAACGATTTGTGAGAGCGTTAATGGGGAACAGTCTGTGAGCGTGTTAATGGGGTACGGTGTGTGAGAGTGTTAATGGGGAACAAAGTGAGAGAGTGTTAATGGGGAACGGTCTGCCAGACTGTTAATGGGGAATGGTTTGTGAGAGTTTTAATGGGGAACGGTGTGTGATTGCATTAATGGGGTATGGTTTGTGAAATTGTTAATGGGGAAAGGTGTGTGAGAATGTTTATGGGAAACTGTGTGTGAGAGTCTTAATGTGGAACCAAGTTTCAGAGTGTTAATGGGGAACAGTGTGTGAGAGCGTTAATGGGGATTGCTGCGTGTTTATGGGGAACGCTGTGTGAGAGTGTTAATGGGGAACAGTGTGTGAGAGCGTTAATGGGGAACGGTGTGTGAGAGTGTTAATGGGGAACGCTGTGTGAGATTGTTTATGGGGAACGGTGTGTGAGAGTGTTAATGGGGAACGGTGTGTGAGAGCGTTAATGGGGAACGCTGTGTGAGAGTGTTTATGGGGAACGCTGTATGAGAGCGTTAATGGGGAACAGTGTGTGAGAGTGTTAATGGGGAACAAAGTTTGACAGCGTTAATGTGGAATGGTGAGTGAGAGTGTTAAAGGGGAACGGTGTGTGACAGTGTTAATGGGGAACGGTATGTGAGAGTGTTAATGGGGAACGGTGTGTGAGCGTGTTAATGGGGAACGGTCTGTGAGAGCGTTAATGGGGAACGGTCTGTGAGCGTGTTAATGGGGAACGGTGTGTGAGAGCGTTAATGGGGAACGGTCTGTGAGAGCGTTAATGGGGAACGGTCTGTGAGCGTGTTAATGGGGAACGGTGTGTGAGAGCATTAATGGGGAACGGTGTGTGAGAGCATTAATGGGGTATGGTCTGTGAGCGTGTTAATGGGGAACAGTGTGTGAGAGTGTTTATGGGGAATTGTTTGTGCTAGTGTTAATGGGGAATGGTTTGTGCTGGTGTTAATAGGGAATTGTGTGTGAGAGTGTTAATTGGAAATGGTGTGTGAGTGCATTAATGGGGTATGGTTTGTGAAATTGTTAATGGGGAAAGGTGTGTGAGAATGTTAATGGGAAACGGTGTGTGAGAGTGTTAATGTGGAACCAAGTTTGAGAGTGTTAATGGGGAACGGTCTGTGAGAGTGTTAATGGGGAACGGTGTGTGAGACTGTTAATGGGGAACGGTGTGTGAGAGTGTTAATGGGGAACGGTGTGTGAGCGTGTTAATGGGGAATGGTGTGTGAGAGCGTTAATGGGGAATGCTGTGTGAGAGTGTTAATGGGGAACGGTGTGTGGGAGTGTTAATGGGGAACAAAGTGAGAGAGCGTTAATGGGGAACAGAGTTTAAGAGTGTTAATGGGGAATGGTTTGTGCTACTGTTAATGGGGAATGGTTTGTGCTAGTGTTAATAGGGAACGGTGTGTGAGAGTGTTAATTGGAAACGGTGTGTGAGTGCATTAATGGGGTATGGTTTGTGAAATTGTTAATGGGGAAAGGTGTGTCAGAATGTTTATGGGAAACTGTGTGTGAGAGTGTTAATGTGGAACCAAGTTTGAGAGTGTTAATGGGGAACAGTGTGTGAGAGCGTTAATGGGGAACGCTGTGTGAGAGTGTTTATGTGGAACGCTGTGTGAGAGTGTTAATGGGGAACAGTATGTGAGAGTGTTAATGGGGAACGCTGTGTGAGAGTGTTAATGGGGAACGGTCTGTGAGAGTGTTAATGGGGAACGGTGTGTGAGACTGTTAATGCGGAATGGTGTGTGAGAGGGTTAATGGGGAACGCTGTTTGAGAGCGTTAATGGGGAACAGTGTGTGAGAGTGTTAATGGGGAACGCTGTGTGAGAGTGTTAATGGGGAACGGTCTGTGAGAGTGTTAATGGGGAACAGTCTGTGAGAGTGTTAATGGGGAATGGTGTGTGAGAGTGTTAATGGGGAACAAACTGAGAGAGCGTTAATGGGGAACGGTCTGCCAGACTGTTAATTGGGAATGGTTTGTGAGAGTGTTAATGGGGAATCGTGTGTGAGAGTGTTATTGGGGAACGGTGTGTGAGAGTGTTAATGGGGAACAAAGTGAAAGGGCGTTCATGGGGAATGGTCTGTCAGACTGTTAATGGGGAATAATTTGTGAGGGTTTTAATGGGGAAAGGTATGTGAGAGTGTTAATGGGTAACGATGTGTGAGAGTGTTAATGGGGAATGGTGTGTGAGCATATTAATGGGGAATGGTGTGTGAGAGCGTTAATGGTGAACGGTGTGTGAGAGCGTTAATGGGGAACGGTGTGTGAGAGTGTTAATGGGGAATGGTGTGTGAGCGTATTAATGGGGAACGGTGTGTGAGAGGGTTAATGGGGAACGATTTGTGAGAGCGTTAATGGGGAACAGTCTGTGAGCGTGTTAATGGGGTACGGTGTGTGAGAGTGTTAATGGGGAACAAAGTGAGAGAGTGTTAATGGGGAACGGTCTGCCAGACTGTTAATGGGGAATGGTTTGTGAGAGTTTTAATGGGGAACGGTGTGTGATTGCATTAATGGGGTATGGTTTGTGAAATTGTTAATGGGGAACGGTGTGTGAGGGTGTCAATGGGGAACGGTGTGTGAGAGTGTTAATGGGGAAAGGTGTGTGAGAGAGTCAATGGGGAACGGTGTGTGAGAGTGTTAATGGGGAACGGTGTGTGAGAGTGTTAATGGGGAACGGTGTGTGAGAGTGTCAATGGGGAACGGTGTGTGAGAGTGTTAATGTGGAACCAAGTTTGAGAGTGTTAATGGGGAACAGTGTGTGAGAGCGTTAATGGGGAACGCTGTGTGTGAGTGTTAATGGGGAACGCTGTGTGAGATTGTTTATGGGGAACGGTATGTGAGAGTGTTAATGGAGAACGGTGTGTGAGCGTGTTAATGGGGAATGGTGTGTGAGAGCGTTAATGGGGAACGGTCTGTGAGAGCGTTAATGGGGAACGGTCTGTGAGCGTGTTAATGGGGAACGGTGTGTGAGAGCATTAATGGGGTACGGTCTGTGAGCGTGTTAATGGGGTACGGTGTGTGAGAGCGTTAATGAGGAACGGTGTGTGAGAGTGGTTATGGGGAATTGTTTGTGCTAGTGTTAATGGGGAATGGTTTGTGCTGGTGTTAATAGGGAATTGTGTGTGAGAGTGTTAATTGGAAACGGTGTGTGAGTGCATTAATGGGGTATGGTTTGTGAAATTGTTAATGGGGAAAGGTGTGTGAGAATGTTAATGGGGAACGGTGTGTGAGAGTATTAATGGGGAACGGTGTGTGAGACTGTTAATGGGGAACGGTGTGTGAGAGTGTTAATGGGGAACGGTGTGTGAGAGTGTTAATGGGGAATGGTGTGTGAGAGCGTTAATGGGGAATGCTGTGTGAGAGTGTTAATGGGGAACGGTGTGTGGGAGTGTTAATGGGGAACAGTCTGTGAGAGTGTTAATGGGGTACGGTGTGTGAGAGTGTTAATGGGGAACAAAGTGAGAGAGCGTTAATGGGGAACAGAGTTTAAGAGTGTTAATGGGGAATGGTTTGTGCTACTGTTAATGGGGAATGGTTTGTGCTAGTGTTAATAGGGAACGGTGTGTGAGAGTGTTAATTGGAAACGGTGTGTGAGTGCATTAATGGGGTATGGTTTGTGAAATTGTTAATGGGAAAAGGTGTGTCAGAATGTTTATGGGAAACTGTGTGTGAGAGTGTTAATGTGGAACCAAGTTTGAGAGTGTTAATGGGGAAAGGTGTGTGAGAGAGTCAATGGGGAACGGTGTGTGAGAGTGTTAATGGGGAACGGTGTGTGAGAGTGTTAATGGGGAACGGTGTGTGAGAGTGTCAATGGGGAACGGTGTGTGAGAGTGTTAATGTGGAACCAAGTTTGAGAGTGTTAATGGGGAACAGTGTGTGAGAGCGTTAATGGGGAACGCTGTGTGTGAGTGTTTATGGGGAACGCTGTGTGAGAGTGTTAATGGGGAACGCTGTGTGAGATTGTTTATGGGGAACGGTATGTGAGAGTGTTAATGGAGAACGGTGTGTGAGCGTGTTAATGGGGAATGGTGTGTGAGAGCGTTAATGGGGAACGGTCTGTGAGAGCGTTAATGGGGAACGGTCTGTGAGCGTGTTAATGGGGAACGGTGTGTGAGAGCATTAATGGGGAACGGTCTGTGAGCGTGTTAATGGGGTACGGTGTGTGAGAGCGTTAATGAGGAACGGTGTGTGAGAGTGGTTATGGGGAATTGTTTGTGCTAGTGTTAATGGGGAATGGTTTGTGCTGGTGTTAATAGGGAATTGTGTGTGAGAGTGTTAATTGGAAACGGTGTGTGAGTGCATTAATGGGGTATGGTTTGTGAAATTGTTAATGGGGAAAGGTGTGTGAGAATGTTAATGGGAAACGGTGTGTGAGAGTGTTAATGTGGAACCAAGTTTGAGAGTGTTAATGGGGAACAGTGTGTGTGAGCGTTAATGGGGAACGGTGTGTGAGAGTGTTAATGGGGAACGGTGTGTGAGACTGTTAATGGGGAACGGTGTGTGAGAGTGTTAATGGGGAACGGTGTGTGTGAGTGTCAATGGGGAACGGTGTGTGAGCGTGTTAATGGGGAATGGTGTGTGAGAGCGTTAATGGGGAATGCTGTGTGAGAGTGTTAATGGGGAACGGTGTGTGGGAGTGTTAATGGGGAACAGTCTGTGAGAGTGTTAATGGGGTACGGTGTGTGAGAGTGTTAATGGGGAACAAAGTGAGAGAGCGTTAATGGGGAACAGAGTTTAAGAGTGTTAATGGGGAATGGTTTGTGCTACTGTTAATGGGGAATGGTTTGTGCTAGTGTTAATAGGGAACGGTGTGTGAGAGTGTTAATTGGAAACGGTGTGTGAGTGCATTAATGGGGTATGGTTTGTGAAATTGTTAATGGGAAAAGGTGTGTCAGAATGTTTATGGGAAACTGTGTGTGAGAGTGTTAATGTGGAACCAAGTTTGAGAGTGTTAATGGGGAACAGTGTGTGAGAGCGTTAATGGGGAACGCTGTGTGAGAGTGTTTATGGGGAACGCTGTGTGAGAGTGTTAATGGGGAACGGTCTGTGAGAGTGTTAATGGGGAACGGTGTGTGAGACTGTTAATGGGGAATGGTGTGTGAGAGAGTTAATGGGGAACGCTGTTTGAGAGCGTTAATGGGGAACAGTGTGTGAGAGTGTTAATGGGGAACGCTGTGTGAGAGTGTTAATGGGGAACGGTCTGTGAGAGTGTTAATGGGGAACGGTGTGTGAGAGTGTTTATGGGGAACGGTGTGTGAGAGTGTTAATGGGGAACGGTGTGTGAGAGTGTTTATGGGGAACGGTGTGTGAGAGTTTTAATGGGGAACGGTGTGTGAGAGCATTAATGGGGAACGGTCTGCCAGACTGTTAATGGGGAATGGTTTGTGAGAGTTTTAATGGGGAACGGTGTGTGAGTGCATTAATGGGGTATGGTTTGTGAAAGTGTTAATGGGGAAAGGTGTGTGAGAATGTTAATGGGAAACGGTGTGTGAGAGCGTTAATGTGGAACCAAGTGTGAGAGCGTTAATGGGGAACGGTGTGTGAGAGCGTTAATGGGGAATGGTGTGTGAGAGTGTTAATGGGGAACGGTGTGTGAGAGTGTTAATGGGGAACGGTGTGTGAGCATGTTAATGGGGAACGGTGTGTGAGAGCGTTAATGGGGAATGGTGTGTGAGAGTGTTAATCGGGAACGGTGTGTGAGCATGTTAATGGGGAACGGTGTGTGAGAGCGTTAATGGGGAATGGTGTGTGAGAGTGTTAATGGGGAACGGTGTGTGAGCATGTTAATGGGGAAAGGTGTGTGAGAGAGTTAATGGGGAAAGGTGTGTGAGAGTGTTATTGGGGAACGCTGTCTGAGAGCGTCAATGGGAACAGTGTGTGAGAGTGTTAATGGGGAACAAACTGAGAGAGCGTTAATGGGAAACGGTCTGCCAGACTGTTAATGGGGAATGGTTTGTGAGAGTTTTAATGGGGAACGGTGTGTGAGTGCATTAATGGGGTATGGTTTGTGAAAGTGTTAATGGGGAAAGGTGTTTGAGAATGTTAATGGGAAACGGTGTGTGAGAGCGTTAATGTGGAACCAAGTGTGAGAGCGTTAATGGGGAACTGTGTGTGAGAGCGTTAATGGGGAATGGTGTGTGAGAGTGTTAATGGGGAACGGTGTGTGAGAGTGTTAATGGGGAACGGTGTGTGAGCATGTTAATGGGGAACGGTGTGTGAGAGCGTTAATGGGGAATGGTGTGTGAGAGTGTTAATGGGGAACGGTGTGTGAGCATGTTAATGGGGAACGGTGTGTGAGAGCGTGTTAATGGGGAATGGTGTGTGAGAGTGTTAATGGGGAAAGGTGTGTGAGAGTGTTATTGGGGAACGCTGTGTGAGAGTGTTATTCAGGAACGGTGTGTGAGAGAGTCAATGGGGAACGGTGTGTGAGAGTGTTAATGGGGAACGGTGTGTGAGCGTGTTAATGGGGAACGGTGTGTGAGAGTGTTAATGGGGAATGGTGTGTGAGCGTATTAATGGGGAACGGTGTCTGAAAGGGTTAATGGGGAACGATTTGTGAGAGCGTTAATGGGGAACAGTCTGTGAGCGTGTTAATGGGGTACGGTGTGTGAGAGCGTTAATGGGGAACTGTGTGTGAGCGTGTTAATGGGGTACGGTGTGTGAGAGTGTTAATGGGGAACAGAGTTTAAGAGTGTTAATGGGGAATGGTTTGTGCTAGTGTTAATGGGGAATGGTTTGTGCTAGTGTTAATAGGGAACGGTGTCTGAGAGTGTTATTTGGAAACGGTGTGTGAGTGCATTGTTGGGGTATGGTTTGTGAAATTCTTAATGGGGAAAGGTGTGTGAGAATGTTTATGGGAAACTGTGTGTGAGAGTGTTAATGTGGAACCAAGTTTGAGAGTGTTAATGGGGAAAAGTGTGTGAGAGCGTTAATGGGGAACGCTGTGTGAGAGTGTTTATGGGGAACGCTGTGTGAGAGTGTTAATGGGGAACAGTGTGTGAGAGTGTTAATGGGGAACGCTGTGTGAGATTGTTTATGGGGAACGGTGTGTGAGAGTGTTAATGGGGAACAGTGTGTGAGAGTGTTAATGGGGAACAAAGTTTGACAGCGTTAATGTGGAATGGTGAGTGAGAGTGTTAAAGGGGAACGGTGTGTGAGAGCATTAATGGGGAACGGTGTGTGACAGTGTTAATGGGGAACGCTGTGTGAGAGTGTCAATGGGGAACTGTGTGTGAGAGCATTAATGGGGAACGGTGTGTGACAGTGTTAATGGGGAACGGTATGTGAGAGTGTTAATGGGGAACGGTGTGTGAGAGTGTTAATGGGGAACGGTGTGTGAGCGTGTTAATGGGGTACGGTGTGTGAGAGTGTTTATGGGGAATTGTTTGTGCTAGTGTTAATGGGGAATGGTTTGTGCTGGTGTTAATAGGGAATTGTGTGTGAGAGTGTTAATTGGAAACGGTGTGTGAGTGCATTAATGGGGTATGGTTTGTGAAATTGTTAATGGGAAAAGTGTGTGAGACTGTTAATGGGGAACGGTGTGTGAGAGTGTTAATGGGGAACGGTGTGTGAGCGTGTTAATGGGGAATGGTGTGTGAGAGCGTTAATGGGGAATGCTGTGTGAGAGTGTTAATGGGGAACGGTGTGTGGGAGTGTTAATGGGGAACAGTCTGTGAGAGTGTTAATGGGGTACGGTGTGTGAGAGCGTTAATGGGGTACGGTGTGTGAGAGTGTTAATGGGGAACAAAGTGAGAGAGCGTTAATGGGGAACAGAGTTTAAGAGTGTTAATTGGGAATGGTTTGTGCTACTGTTAATGGGGAACGCTGTGTGAGAGTGCTAATGGGGAACGCTGTTTGAGAGTGTTAATGGGGAACGGTGTGTGAGAGTGTTAATGGGGAACGGTGTGTGAGAGTGTTAATGGGGAACGGTGTGTGAGAACGTTAATGGGGAACGGTGTGTGAGTGTTAATGGGGAACGGTGTGGGAGCGTGTTAATGGGGAAGGGTGTGTGAGAGGGTTAATGGGGAACGGTGTGTGAGAGCGTTAATGGGGAACTGTGTGTGAGAGTGTTAATGGGGAATGGTGTGTGAGAGCGTTAATGGGGAACGGTGTGTGAGAGTGTTAATGGGGAATGGTGTGTGAGAGTGTTAATGGGGAACGGTGTGTGAGAGTGTTTATGGGTAACGGTGTCAGAGAGCGTTAATATGGAACCAAGTGCGAGAGTGTTAATGGGGAACAGTGTGTGAGAGCATTAATGGGGAACGGTGTGTCAGAGCGTAAATGGGGAACAAATTCTGAATGTTTTTATGGGGAACGGTGTGTGAGAGTGTTGTGTGAGAGTGTTAATGGTGAGCGGTGTGTGAGAGCGTTAATTGGGAATGGTGTTTGTGAGAGTTAATGGGGAACAAAGCTTGAGAGCATTAATGGGGAACGGTGTGTGTGAGTGTCAATGGGGAACGGTGTGTGAGAGTTAATGGGGAACGGTGTGTAAGAGCGTTAATATGGAACGGTGTGTGAGAGCGTTAATGTGGAATGGTGTGTGAGAGCGTTAAGGTGGAACGGTGTGTGAGAGTGTTAATGGGGAACGGTGTGTGAGAGTGTCAATGGGGAACGGTGTGTGAAGGTGTTAATGTGGAACAGTGTGTGTGAGTGTTTGTGGGGAACAAATTGTGAGACTGTTAATGGGGAACCGTGTGTAAGAGTATAAGTGTGAGAGTGTAAATGTGGAACCAAGTTTGAGAGTGTTAATGGGGAACAGTGTGTGAGAGCGTTAATGGGGATTGCTGCGTGAGAGTGTTTATGGGGAACGGAGTGTGAGAGGGTTAATGGGGAACGCTGTGTGAGAGCGTTATTGGGGAACGGTGTGTGACAGCGTTAATGGGGAACGGTGTGTGAGAGGGTTAATGGGGAACGGTTTGTGGGAGTGTTAATGGGGAACAGTCTGTGAGCGTGTTAATGGGGTACGGTGTGTGAGAGTGTTAATGGGGAACAAAGTGAAAGAGCGTTAATGGGGAACGGTGTGTGAGAATGTTAATGGGGAACAAAGTGAGAGAGTGTTAATGGGGAACAGTGTTTAAGAGTGTTAATGGCGAACAAATTGAGAGAGTGTTAATTGGGAACGGTGTGTGAGAATGTTAATGGGGAACAAAGTGAGAGAGCGTTAATGGGGAACAGAGTTTAAGAGTGTTAATGGGGAACTGTTTGTGGGAGTGTTAATAGGGAACAGTCTGTGAGAGTGTTAATGGGGTACGCTGTGTGAGAGCGTTAATGGGGTACAGTGTGTGAGAGTGTTAATGGGGAACAAAGTGAGAGAGCGTTAATGGGGAACAGAGTTTAAGAGTGTTAATGGGGAATGGTTTGTGCTAGTGTTAATAGGGAACGGTGTGTGAGAGTGTTAATTGGAAACGGTGTGTGAGTGCATTGATGGGGTATGGTTTGTGAAATTGTTAATGGGGAAAGGTGTGTGAGAATGTTTATGGGAAACTGTGTGTGAGAGTGTTAATGTGGAACCAAGTTTGAGAGTGTTAATGGGGAACAGTGTGTGAGAGCGTTAATGGGGAACGCTGTGTGAGAGTGTTTATGGGGAACGCTGTGTGAGAGTGTTAATGGGGAACAGTGTGTGAGAGTGTTAATGGGGAACGCTGTGTGAGATTGTTTATGGGGAACGGTGTGTGAGAGCGTTAATGGGGAACGCTGTGTGAGAGTGTTTATGGGGAACGCTGTGTGAGAGCGTAAATGGGGAACAGTGTGTGAGAGTGTTAATGGGGAACAAAGTTTGACAGCGTTAATGTGGAATGGTGAGTGAGATTGTTAAAGGGGAACGGTGTGTGACAGTGTTAATGGGGAACGGTATGTGAGAGTGTTAATGGAGCACGGTGTGTGAGCGTGTTAATGGGGAATGGTGTGTGAGAGCGTTAATGGGGAACGGTCTGTGAGAGCGTTAATGGGGAACGGTCTGTGAGCGTGTTAATGGGGAACGGTGTGTGAGAGCATTAATGGGGAACGGTCTGTGAGCGTGTTAATGGGGTACGGTGTGTGAGAGCGTTAATGAGGAACGGTGTGTGAGAGTGGTTATGGGGAATTGTTTGTGCTAGTGTTAATGGGGAATGGTTTGTGCTGGTGTTAATAGGGAATTGTGTGTGAGAGTGTTAATTGGAAACGGTGTGTGAGTGCATTAATGGGGTATGGTTTGTGAAATTGTTAATGGGGAAAGGTGTGTGAGAATGTTAATGGGAAACGGTGTGTGAGAGTGTTAATGTGGAACCAAGTTTGAGAGTGTTAATGGGGAACAGTGTGTGTGAGCGTTAATGGGGAACGGTGTGTGAGACTGTTAATGGGGAACGGTGTGTGAGAGTGTTAATGGGGAACGGTGTGTGAGAGTGTTAATGGGGAACGGTGTGTGTGAGTGTCAATGGGGAACGGTGTGTGAGCGTGTTAATGGGGAATGGTGTGTGAGAGCGTTAATGGGGAATGCTGTGTGAGAGTGTTAATGGGGAACGGTGTGTGGGAGTGTTAATGGGGAACAGTCTGTGAGAGTGTTAATGGGGTACGGTGTGTGAGAGTGTTAATGGGGAACAAAGTGAGAGAGCGTTAATGGGGAACAGAGTTTAAGAGTGTTAATGGGGAATGGTTTGTGCTACTGTTAATGGGGAATGGTTTGTGCTAGTGTTAATAGGGAACGGTGTGTGAGAGTGTTAATTGGAAACGGTGTGTGAGTGCATTAATGGGGTATGGTTTCTGAAATTGTTAATGGGAAAAGGTGTGTCAGAATGTTTATGGGAAACTGTGTGTGAGAGTGTTAATGTGGAACCAAGTTTGAGAGTGTTAATGGGGAACAGTGTGTGAGAGCTTTAATGGGGAACGCTGTGTGAGAGTGTTTATGGGGAACGCTGTGTGAGAGTGTTAATGGGGAACGGTCTGTGAGAGTGTTAATGGGGAACGGTGTGTGAGACTGTTAATGGGGAATGGTGTGTGAGAGAGTTAATGGGGAACGCTGTTTGAGAGCGTTAATGGGGAACAGTGTGTGAGAGTGTTAATGGGGAACGCTGTGTGAGAGTGTTAATGGGGAACGGTCTGTGAGAGTGTTAATGGGGAACGGTGTGTGACCGTGTTAATGGGGAACGGTGTGTGAGAGAGTCAATGGGGAACGGTGTGTGAGAGTGTTAATGGGGATCGGTGTGTGAGAGTGTTAATGGGGAACGGTGTGTGAGAGAGTCAATGGGGAACAGTGTGAGAGAGTGTTAATGGGGAACGGTGTGTGAGCGTGTTAATGGGGAACGGTGTGTGAGAGTGTTAATGGGGAACAAAGTGAGAGAGCTTTAATGGGGAACAGAGTTTAAGAGTGTTAATGGGGAATGGTTTGTGCTAGTGTTAATGGGGAATGGTTTGTGCTAGTGTTAATAGGGAACGGTGTGTGACAGTGTTAATAGGGAACGGTGTGTGAGAGTGTTAATTGGAAACGGTGTGTGAGTGCATTGATGGGGTATGGTTTGTGAAATTGTTAATGGGGAAAGGTGTGTGAGAATGTTTATGGGAAACTGTGTGTGAGAGTGTTAATGTGGAACCAAGTTTGAGAATGTTAATGGGGAAAAGTGTGTGAGAGCGTTAATGGGGAACGCTGTGTGGGAGTGTTTATGGGGAACGCTGTGTGAGAGTGTTAATGGGGAACAGTGTGTGAGAGTGTTAATGGGGAACGCTGTGTGAGATTGTTTATGGGGAACGGTGTGTGAGAGTGTTAATGGGGAACAGTGTGTGAGAGTGTTAATGAGGAACAAAGTTTGACAGCGTTAATGTGGAATGGTGAGTGAGAGTGTTAAAGGGGAACGGTGTGTGACAGTGTTAATGGGGAACGGTATGTGAGAGTGTTAATGGGGAACGGTGTGTGAGCGTGTTAATGGGGTATGGTGTGTGAGAGCGTTTATGGGGAATTGTTTGTGCTAGTGTTAATGGGGAATGGTTTGTGCTGGTGTTATTAGGGAATTGTGTGTGAGAGTGTTAATTGGAAACGGTGTGTGAGTGCATTAATGGGGTATGGTTTGTGAAATTGTTAATGGGGAAAGGTGTGTGAGAATGTTAATGGGAAACGGTGTGTGAGAGTGTTAATGTGGAACCAAGTTTGAGAGTGTTAATGGGGAACAGTGTGTGTGAGCGTTAATGGGGAACGGTCTGTGAGAGTGTTAATGGGGAACGGTGTGTGAGACTGTTAATGGGGAACGGTGTGAGAGAGTGTTAATGGGGAACGGTGTGTGAGCGTGTTAATGGGGAATGGTGTGTGAGAGCGTTAATGGGGAATGCTGTGTGAGAGTGTTAATGGGGAACGGTGTGTGGGAGTGTTAATGGGGAACAGTCTGTGAGAGTGTTAATGGGGTACGGTGTGTGAGAGCGTTAATGGGGTACGGTGTGTGAGAGTGTTAATGGGAAACAAAGTGAGAGAGCGTTAATGGGGAACAGAGTTTAAGAGTGTTAATGGGGAATGGTTTGTGCTACTGTTAATGGGGAATGGTTTGTGCTAGTGTTAATAGGGAACGGTGTGTGAGAGTGTTAATTGGAAACGGTGTGTGAGTGCATTAATGGGGTATGGTTTGTGAAATTGTTAATGGGGAAAGGTGTGTCAGAATGTTTATGGGAAACTGTGTGTGAGAGTGTTAATGTGGAACCAAGTTTGAGAGTGTTAATGGGGAACAGTGTGTGAGAGTGTTAATGGGGAACGCTGTGTGAAAGTGTTAATGAGGAACAGTGTGTGAGAGTGTTAATGGGGAACGCTGTGTGAGAGTGTTAATGGGGAAAGGTGTGTGAGAATGTTAATGGGAAACGGTGTGTGAGAGAGTTAATGGGGAACAGTGTGTGAGATTGTTAATGGGGATTGCTGTCTGAGCGTGTTTATGGTGAATGGTGTCTGACAGCGTTAACGGGGAACTTTGTGTGAGAGTGTCAATGGGGAACGGTGTGTGAGAGTGTCAATGGGGAACGGTGTGTGAGCGTGCTAGTGGGGAACGGTGTGTGAGAGAGTCAATGGGGAACGGTGTGTGACCGTGTTAATGGGGAACGGTGTGTGAGAGAGTCAATGGGGAACGGTGTGTGAGAGTGTTAATGGGGATCGGTGTGTGAGAGTGTTAATGGGGAACGGTGTGTGAGAGAGTCAATGGGGAACAGTGTGAGAGAGTGTTAATGGGGAACGGTGTGTGAGCGTGTTAATGGGGAACGGTGTGTGAGAGTGTTAATGGGGAACAAAGTGAGAGAGCTTTAATGGGGAACAGAGTTTAAGAGTGTTAATGGGGAATGGTTTGTGCTAGTGTTAATAGGGAACGTTGTGTGACAGTGTTAATAGGGAACGGTGTGTGAGAGTGTTAATTGGAAACGGTGTGTGAGAGTGTCAATAGGGAACGGTGTGTGAGAGTGTTAATGGGGAACAAACTGAGAGAGCGTTAATGGGGAACGGTGTGTGAGACTGTTAATGGGGAATGGTGTGTGAGAGGGTTAATGGGGAACGCTGTTTGAGAGCGTTAATGGGGAACAGTCTGTGAGAGTGTTAATGGGGAACAAAGTGAGAGATTGTTTATGGGGAACGGTGTGTGAGAGTGTTAATGGGGAACAGTGTGTGAGAGTGTTAATGAGGAACAAAGTTTGACAGCGTTAATGTGGAATGGTGAGTGAGAGTGTTAAAGGGGAACGGTGTGTGACAGTGTTAATGGGGAACGGTATGTGAGAGTGTTAATGGGGAACGGTGTGTGAGCGTGTTAATTGGGTACGGTGTGTGAGAGCGTTAATGAGGAACGGTGTGTGAGAGTGTTTATGGGGAATTGTTTGTGCTAGTGTTAATGGGGAATGGTTTGTGCTGGTGTTAATAGGGAATTGTGTGTGAGAGTGTTAATTGGAAACGGTGTGTGAGTGCATTAATGGGGTATGGTTTGTGAAATTGTTAATGGGGAAAGGTGTGTGAGAATGTTAATGGGAAACGGTGTGTGAGAGTGTTAATGTGGAACCAAGTTTGAGAGTGTTAATGGGGAACAGTGTGTGTGAGCGTTAATGGGGAACGGTCTGTGAGAGTGTTAATGGGGAACGGTGTGTGAGACTGTTAATGGGGAACGGTGTGTGAGAGCGTTAATGGGGAACGGTCTGTGAGAGTGTTAATGGGGAACGGTGTGTGAGCGTGTTAATGGGGAATGGTGTGTGAGAGCATTAATGGGGAACGCTGTGTGAGAGTGTTAATAGGGAACAGAGTTTAAGAGTGTTAATGGGGAATGGTTTGTGCTAGTGTTAATGGGGAATGGTTTGTGCTAGTGTTAATAGGGAACGGTGTGTGAGAGTGTTAATTGGAAACGGTGTGTGAGTGCATTGATGGGGTATGGTTTGTGAAATTGTTAATGGGAACGGTGTGTGAGAATGTTTATGGGAAACTGTGTGTGAGAGTGTTAATGTGGAACCAAGTTTGAGAGTGTTAATGGGGAACGGTGTGTGAGAGTGTTAATGGGGAACAGTGTGTGAGAGCGTTAATGAGGATTGCTGTGTGAGAGTGTTTATGGGGAATGCTGTGTGAGAGTGTTAATGGGGAACAGTGTGTGAGAGTGTTAATGGGGAACGGTGTGTGAGAGTGTTAATGGGGAACGCTGTGTGAGATTGTTTATGGGAAACGGTGTGTGAGAGTGTTAATGGGGAACAGTGTGTGAGAGTGTTAATGGGGAACAAAGTTTGACAGCGTTAATGTGGAATGGTGAGTGAGAGTGTTAAAGGGGAACGGTGTGTGACAGTGTTAATGGGGAACGGTATGTGAGAGTGTTAATGGGGAACGGTGTGTGAGCGTGTTAATGGGGTATGGTGTGTGAGAGCGTTTATGGGGAATTGTTTGTGCTAGTGTTAATGGGGAATGGTTTGTGCTGGTGTTATTAGGGAATTGTGTGTGAGAGTGTTAATTGGAAACGGTGTGTGAGTGCATTAATGGGGTATGGTTTGTGAAATTGTTAATGGGGAAAGGTGTGTGAGAATGTTAATGGGAAACGGTGTGTGAGAGTGTTAATGTGGAACCAAGTTTGAGAGTGTTAATGGGGAACAGTGTGTGTGAGCGTTAATGGGGAACGGTCTGTGAGAGTGTTAATGGGGAACGGTGTGTGAGACTGTTAATGGGGAACGGTGTGTGAGAGTGTTAATGGGGAACGGTGTGTGAGCGTGTTAATGGGGAATGGTGTGTGAGAGCGTTAATGGGGAATGCTGTGTGAGAGTGTTAATGGGGAACGGTGTGTGGGAGTGTTAATGGGGAACAGTCTGTGAGAGTGTTAATGGGGAACGGTGTGTGAGCGTGTTAATGGGGAATGGTGTGTGAGAGCATTAATGGGGAACGCTGTGTGAGAGTGTTAATAGGGAACAGAGTTTAAGAGTGTTAATGGGGAATGGTTTGTGCTAGTGTTAATGGGGAATGGTTTGTGCTAGTGTTAATAGGGAACGGTGTGTGAGAGTGTTAATTGGAAACGGTGTGTGAGTGCATTGATGGGGTATGGTTTGTGAAATTGTTAATGGGGAAAGGTGTGTGAGAATGTTAATGGGAAACGGTGTGTGAGAGCATTAATGTGGAACCAAGTGTGAGAGTGTTAATGGGGAACGGTGTGTGAGAGTGTTAATGGGGAACAGTGTGTGAGAGCGTTAATGAGGATTGCTGTGTGAGAGTGTTTATGGGGAATGCTGTGTGAGAGTGTTAATGGGGAACAGTGTGTGAGAGTGTTAATGGGGAACGGTGTGTGAGAGTGTTAATGGGGAACGCTGTGTGAGATTGTTTATGGGAAACGGTGTGTGAGAGTGTTAATGGGGAACAGTGTGTGAGAGTGTTAATGGGGAACAAAGTTTGACAGCGTTAATGTGGAATGGTGAGTGAGAGTGTTAAAGGGGAACGGTGTGTGACAGTGTTAATGGGGAACGGTATGTGAGAGTGTTAATGGGGAACGGTGTGTGAGCGTGTTAATGGGGTATGGTGTGTGAGAGCGTTTATGGGGAATTGTTTGTGCTAGTGTTAATGGGGAATGGTTTGTGCTGGTGTTATTAGGGAATTGTGTGTGAGAGTGTTAATTGGAAACGGTGTGTGAGTGCATTAATGGGGTATGGTTTGTGAAATTGTTAATGGGGAAAGGTGTGTGAGAATGTTAATGGGAAACGGTGTGTGAGAGTGTTAATGTGGAACCAAGTTTGAGAGTGTTAATGGGGAATGGTGTGTGAGAGCGTTAATGGGGAATGCTGTGTGAGAGTGTTAATGGGGTACGGTGTGTGAGAGTGTTAATGGGGAACAAAGTGAGAGAGCGTTAATGGGGAACAGAGTTTAAGAGTGTTAATGGGGAATGGTTTGTGCTACTGTTAATGGGGAATGGTTTGTGCTAGTGTTAATAGGGAACGGTGTGTGAGAGTGTTAATTGGAAACGGTGTGTGAGTGCATTAATGGGGTATGGTTTGTGAAATTGTTAATGGGGAAAGGTGTGTCAGAATGTTTATGGGAAACTGTGTGTGAGAGTGTTAATGTGGAACCAAGTTTGAGAGTGTTAATGGGGAACAGTGTGTGAGAGTGTTAATGGGGAACGCTGTGTGAGAGTGTTAATGAGGAACAGTGTGTGAGAGTGTTAATGGGGAACGCTGTGTGAGAGTGTTAATGGGGAACGGTCTGTGAGAGTGTTAATGGGGAACGGTGTGTGAGACTGTTAATGTGGAACGGTGTGTGAGAGTGTTAATGGGGAACTGTGCGTGAGCGTGTTAATGGGGAATGGTGTGTGAGAGGGTTAATGGGGAACGCTGTGTGAGAGTGTTAATGGGGAACAAACTGAGAGAGCGTTAATGGGGAACGGTCTGCCAGACTGTTAATTGGGAATGGTTTGTGAGAGTGTTAATGGGTAATCGTGTGTGAGAGTGTTATTGGGGAACGGTGTGTGAGAGTGTTAATGGGGAACAAAGTGAGAGGGCGTTCATGGGGAATGGTCTGTCAGACTGTTAATGGGGAATAATTTGTGAGAGTTTTAATGGGGAAAGGTATGTGAGAGTGTTAATGGGTAACGATGTGTGAGAGTGTTAATGGGGAATGGTGTGTGAGCGTATTAATGGGGAATGGTGTGTGAGAGCGTTAATGGGGAACGGTGTGTGAGAGCGTTAATGGTGAACGGTGTGTGAGAGCGTTAATGGGGAACGGTGTGTGAGAGTGTTAATGGGGAATGGTGTGTGAGAGCGTTAATGGTGAACGGTGTGTGAGAGCGTTAATGGGGAACGGTGTGTGAGAGCGTTAATGGTGAACGGTGTGTGAGAGCGTTAATGGGGAACGGTGTGTGAGAGTGTTAATGGGGAATGGTGTGTGAGCGTATTAATGGGGAACGGTGTGTGAGAGGGTTAATGGGGAACGATTTGTGAGAGCGTTAATGGGGAACAGTCTGTGAGCGTGATAATGGGGAACGGTGTGTGAGAGCATTAATGGGGTACGGTGTGTGAGAGCGTTAATATGGAACGGTGTGTGAGAGCGTTAATGTGGAACGGTGTGTGAGAGCATTAATGGGGAACGGTGTGTGAGAGTGTGAATGGGGAACGGTGTGTGAAAGTGTTAATGAGGAACAGTGTGTGTGAGTGTTTGTGGGGAACAAATTGTGAGACTGTTAATGGGGAACGGTGTGTGAGAGTATTAATGAGGAACAAAGTGTGAGAGCGTAAATGGGGAACGGTGTGTGAGAGTGTTAATGGGGAACAAAGTGAGAGAGCGTTAATGGGGAATGGTCTGCCAGACTGTTAATGGGGAATGGTTTGTGAGCGTATTAATGGGGAATGGTGTGTGAGAGCGTTAATGGTGAACGGTGTGTGAGAGCGTTAATGGGGAACAGTGTGTGAGAGTGTTAATGGGGAACAAAGTTTGACAGCGTTAATGTGGAATGGTGAGTGAGAGTGTTAAAGGGGAACGGTGTGTGACAGTGTTAATGGGGAACGGTATGTGAGAGTGTTAATGGGGTACGGTGTGTGAGAGTGTTAATGGGGTACGGTGTGTGAGAGCGTTAATGAGGAACGGTGTGTGAGAGTGTTTATGGGGAATTGTTTGTGCTAGTGTTAATGGGGAATGGTTTGTGCTGGTGTTAATAGGGAATTGTGTGTGAGAGTGTTAATTGGAAACGGTGTGTGAGTGCATTAATGGGGTATGGTTTGTGAAATTGTTAATGGGGAAAGGTGTGTGAGAATGTTAATGGGAAACGGTGTGTGAGAGTGTTAATGTGGAACCAAGTTTGAGAGTGTTAATGGGGAACAGTGTGTGTGAGCGTTAATGGGGAACGGTCTGTGAGAGTGTTAATGGGGAACGGTGTGTGAGACTGTTAATGGGGAACGGTGTGTGAGAGCGTTAATGGGGAACGGTCTGTGAGAGTGTTAATGGGGAACGGTGTGTGAGCGTGTTAATGGGGAATGGTGTGTGAGAGCATTAATGGGGAACGCTGTGTGAGAGTGTTAATAGGGAACAGAGTTTAAGAGTGTTAATGGGGAATGGTTTGTGCTAGTGTTAATGGGGAATGGTTTGTGCTAGTGTTAATAGGGAACGGTGTGTGAGAGTGTTAATTGGAAACGGTGTGTGAGTGCATTGATGGGGTATGGTTTGTGAAATTGTTAATGGGGAAAGGTGTGTGAGAATGTTTATGGGAAACTGTGTGTGAGAGTGTTAATGTGGAACCAAGTTTGAGAGTGTTAATGGGGAACGGTGTGTGAGAGTGTTAATGGGGAACAGTGTGTGAGAGCGTTAATGAGGATTGCTGTGTGAGAGTGTTTATGGGGAATGCTGTGTGAGAGTGTTAATGGGGAACAGTGTGTGAGAGTGTTAATGGGGAACGGTGTGTGAGAGTGTTAATGGGGAACGCTGTGTGAGATTGTTTATGGGGAACGGTGTGTGAGAGTGTTAATGGGGAACAGTGTGTGAGAGTGTTAATGGGGAACAAAGTTTGACAGCGTTAATGTGGAATGGTGAGTGAGAGTGTTAAAGGGGAACGGTGTGTGACAGTGTTAATGGGGAACGGTATGTGAGAGTGTTAATGGGGAACGGTGTGTGAGCGTGTTAATGGGGTATGGTGTGTGAGAGCGTTTATGGGGAATTGTTTGTGCTAGTGTTAATGGGGAATGGTTTGTGCTGGTGTTATTAGGGAATTGTGTGTGAGAGTGTTAATTGGAAACGGTGTGTGAGTGCATTAATGGGGTATGGTTTGTGAAATTGTTAATGGGGAAAGGTGTGTGAGAATGTTAATGGGAAACGGTGTGTGAGAGTGTTAATGTGGAACCAAGTTTGAGAGTGTTAATGGGGAACAGTGTGTGTGAGCGTTAATGGGGAACGGTCTGTGAGAGTGTTAATGGGGAACGGTGTGTGAGACTGTTAATGGGGAACGGTGTGTGAGAGTGTTAATGGGGAACGGTGTGTGAGCGTGTTAATGGGGAATGGTGTGTGAGAGCGTTAATGGGGAATGCTGTGTGAGAGTGTTAATGGGGAACGGTGTGTGGGAGTGTTAATGGGGAACAGTCTGTGAGAGTGTTAATGGGGTACGGTGTGTGAGAGCGTTAATGGGGTACGGTGTGTGAGAGTGTTAATGGGGAACAAAGTGAGAGAGCGTTAATGGGGAACAGAGTTTAAGAGTGTTAATGGGGAATGGTTTGTGCTACTGTTAATGGGGAATGGTTTCTGCTAGTGTTAATAGGGAACGGTGTGTGAGAGTGTTAATTGGAAACGGTGTGTGAGTGCATTAATGGGGTATGGTTTGTGAAATTGTTAATGGGGAAGGTGTGTCAGAATGTTTATGGGAAACTGTGTGTGAGAGTGTTAATGTGGAACCAAGTTTGAGAGTGTTAATGGGGAACAGTGTGTGAGAGTGTTAATGGGGAACGCTGTGTGAGAGTGTTAATGAGGAACAGTGTGTGAGAGTGTTAATGGGGAACGCTGTGTGAGAGTGTTAATGGGGAACGGTCTGTGAGAGTGTTAATGGGGAACGGTGTGTGAGACTGTTAATGTGGAACGGTGTGTGAGAGTGTTAATGGGGAACAGTGTGTGTGAGCGTTAATGGGGAACGGTCTGTGAGAGTGTTAATGGGGAACGGTGTGTGAGACTGTTAATGGGGAACGGTGTGTGAGAGTGTTAATGGGGAACGGTGTGTGAGCGTGTTAATGGGGAATGGTGTGTGAGAGCGTTAATGGGGAATGCTGTGTGAGAGTGTTAATGGGGAACGGTGTGTGGGAGTGTTAATGGGGAACAGTCTGTGAGAGTGTTAATGGGGTACGGTGTGTGAGAGCGTTAATGGGGTACGGTGTGTGAGAGTGTTAATGGGGAACAAAGTGAGAGAGCGTTAATGGGGAACAGAGTTTAAGAGTGTTAATGGGGAATGGTTTGTGCTACTGTTAATGGGGAATGGTTTCTGCTAGTGTTAATAGGGAACGGTGTGTGAGAGTGTTAATTGGAAACGGTGTGTGAGTGCATTAATGGGGTATGGTTTGTGAAATTGTTAATGGGGAAAGGTGTGTCAGAATGTTTATGGGAAACTGTGTGTGAGAGTGTTAATGTGGAACCAAGTTTGAGAGTGTTAATGGGGAACAGTGTGTGAGAGTGTTAATGGGGAACGCTGTGTGAGAGTGTTAATGAGGAACAGTGTGTGAGAGTGTTAATGGGGAACGCTGTGTGAGAGTGTTAATGGGGAACGGTCTGTGAGAGTGTTAATGGGGAACGGTGTGTGAGACTGTTAATGTGGAACGGTGTGTGAGAGTGTTAATGGGGAACTGTGCGTGAGCGTGTTAATGGGGAATGGTGTGTGAGAGGGTTAATGGGGAACGCTGTGTGAGAGTGTTAATGGGGAACAAACTGAGAGAGCGTTAATGGGGAACGGTCTGCCAGACTGTTAATTGGGAATGGTTTGTGAGAGTGTTAATGGGTAATCGTGTGTGAGAGTGTTATTGGGGAACGGTGTGTGAGAGTGTTAATGGGGAACAAAGTGAGAGGGCGTTCATGGGGAATGGTCTGTCAGACTGTTAATGGGGAATAATTTGTGAGAGTTTTAATGGGGAAAGGTATGTGAGAGTGTTAATGGGTAACGATGTGTGAGAGTGTTAATGGGGAATGGTGTGTGAGCGTATTAATGGGGAATGGTGTGTGAGAGCGTTAATGGGGAACGGTGTGTGAGAGCGTTAATGGTGAACGGTGTGTGAGAGCGTTAATGGGGAACGGTGTGTGAGAGTGTTAATGGGGAATGGTGTGTGAGAGCGTTAATGGTGAACGGTGTGTGAGAGCGTTAATGGGGAACGGTGTGTGAGAGCGTTAATGGTGAACGGTGTGTGAGAGCGTTAATGGGGAACGGTGTGTGAGAGTGTCAATGGGGAATGGTGTGTGAGCGTATTAATGGGGAACGGTGTGTGAGAGGGTTAATGGGGAACGATTTGTGAGAGCGTTAATGGGGAACAGTCTGTGAGCGTGATAATGGGGAACGGTGTGTGAGAGCATTAATGGGGTACGGTGTGTGAGAGCGTTAATATGGAACGGTGTGTGAGAGCGTTAATGTGGAACGGTGTGTGAGAGCATTAATGGGGAACGGTGTGTGAGAGTGTGAATGGGGAACGGTGTGTGAAAGTGTTAATGTGGAACAGTGTGTGTGAGTGTTTGTGGGGAACAAATTGTGAGACTGTTAATGGGGAACGGTGTGTGAGAGTATTAATGAGGAACAAAGTGTGAGAGCGTAAATGGGGAACGGTGTGTGAGAGTGTTAATGGGGAACAAAGTGAG
Organism: Hypanus sabinus; assembly: GCF_030144855.1. Taxonomy (NCBI): domain Eukaryota; kingdom Metazoa; phylum Chordata; class Chondrichthyes; order Myliobatiformes; family Dasyatidae; genus Hypanus; species Hypanus sabinus. The sequence continues at coordinate 364,030 of NW_026778938.1, forward strand.
AGAGCGTTAATGGGGAATGGTCTGCCAGACTGTTAATGGGGAATGGTTTGTGAGCGTATTAATGGGGAATGGTGTGTGAGAGCGTTAATGGTGAACGGTGTGTGAGAGCGTTAATGGGGAACGGTGTGAGAGAGGGTTAATGGGGAATGGTGTGTGAGCGTATTAATGGGGAACGGTGTGTGAGAGGGTTAATGGGGAATGATTTGTGAGAGCGTTAATGGGGAACAGTCTGTGAGCGTGTTAATGGGGTACGGTGTGTGAGAGCGTTAATGGGGAACTGTGTGTGAGCGTGTTAATGGGGTACGGTGTGTGAGAGTGTTAATGGGGAACAAAGTGAGAGAGTGTTAATAGGGAACGGTCTGCCAGACTGTTAATGGGGAATGGTTTGTGAGAGTTTTAATGAGGAACGGTGTGTGATTGCATTAATGGGGTATGGTTTGTGAAATTGTTAATGGGGAAAGGTGTGTGAGAATGTTAATGGGAAACGGTGTGTGAGAGTGTTAATGAGGAACGGTGTGTGAGCGTGTTAATGGGGAACGGTGTGTGAGAGTGTTAATGGGGAACGTTGTGTGAGAGTGTTAATGGGGAACGGTGTGTGAGAGTGTTAATGGGGAACGGTGTGTGAGATTGTTAATGGGGAACGGTGTGTGAGAGTGTTAATGGGGAACCAAGTGAGAGAGCGTTAATGGGGAACAGAGTTTAAGAGTGTTAATGGGGAATGGTTTGTGCTAGTGTTAATGGGAAACGGTGTGTGAGTGCATTAATGGGGTATGGTTTGTGAAATTGTTAATGGGGAAAGGTGCGTCAGAATGTTAATGGGAAATGGTGTGTGAGAGCGTTAATGTGGAACCAAGTGTGAGTGTGTTAATGGGGAACAGTGTGTGAGTGTGTTAATGGGGATTGCTGTGTGAGAGTGTTAACGGGGAACGGTGTGTGAGAGCATTCATGTGGAACGTTGTGTGACAGCATTAATGGGGAACAGTGTCTGAGATCGTTAAGGTGGAACACTTTGTGAGATTGTTTTTGCCGAACAAATTGTGAGAGTGTTAATAGGGAACGGTGTGTGAGAGTGTTAATGGGGTACGGTGTGTGAGAGCGTTAATGGGGAACAAAGTGAGAGAGCGTTAATGGTGAACAGAGTTTAAGAGTGTTAATGGGGAATGGTTTGTGCTAGTGTTAATGTGGAATGGTTTGTGCTAGTCTTAATAGGGAACGGTGTGTGAGAGTGTTAATGGGGAACAGTGTGTGAGAGCGTTAATGGGGATTGCTGTGTGAGAGTGTTTATGGGGAATGCTGTGTGAGAGTGTTAATGGGGAACAGTGTGTGAGAGTGTTAATGGGGAACGGTGTGTGAGAGTGTTAATGGGGAACGCTGTGTGAGATTGTTTATGGGGAACGGTGTGTGAGAGTGTTAATGGGGAACAGTGTGTGAGAGTGTTAATGGGGAACAAAGTTTGACAGCGTTAATGTGGAATGGTGAGTGAGAGTGTTAAAGGGGAACGGTGTGTGACAGTGTTAATGGGGAACGGTATGTGAGAGTGTTAATGGGGAACGGTGTGTGAGCGTGTTAATGGGGTATGGTGTGTGAGAGCGTTTATGGGGAATTGTTTGTGCTAGTGTTAATGGGGAATGGTTTGTGCTGGTGTTATTAGGGAATTGTGTGTGAGAGTGTTAATTGGAAACGGTGTGTGAGTGCATTAATGGGGTATGGTTTGTGAAATTGTTAATGGGGAAAGGTGTGTGAGAATGTTAATGGGAAACGGTGTGTGAGAGTGTTAATGTGGAACCAAGTTTGAGAGTGTTAATGGGGAACAGTGTGTGTGAGCGTTAATGGGGAACGGTCTGTGAGAGTGTTAATGGGGAACGGTGTGTGAGACTGTTAATGGGGAACGGTGTGTGAGAGTGTTAATGGGGAACGGTGTGTGAGCGTGTTAATGGGGAATGGTGTGTGAGAGCGTTAATGGGGAATGCTGTGTGAGAGTGTTAATGGGGAACGGTGTGTGGGAGTGTTAATGGGGAACAGTCTGTGAGAGTGTTAATGGGGTACGGTGTGTGAGAGCGTTAATGGGGTACGGTGTGTGAGAGTGTTAATGGGGAACAAAGTGAGAGAGCGTTAATGGGGAACAGAGTTTAAGAGTGTTAATGGGGAATGGTTTGTGCTACTGTTAATGGGGAATGGTTTGTGCTAGTGTTAATAGGGAACGGTGTGTGAGAGTGTTAATTGGAAACGGTGTGTGAGTGCATTAATGGGGTATGGTTTGTGAAATTGTTAATGGGGAAAGGTGTGTCAGAATGTTTATGGGAAACTGTGTGTGAGAGTGTTAATGTGGAACCAAGTTTGAGAGTGTTAATGGGGAACAGTGTGTGAGAGTGTTAATGGGGAACGCTGTGTGAGAGTGTTAATGAGGAACAGTGTGTGAGAGTGTTAATGGGGAACGCTGTGTGAGATTGTTAATGGGGAACGGTCTGTGAGAGTGTTAATGGGGAACGGTGTGTGAGACTGTTAATGTGGAACGGTGTGTGAGAGTGTTAATGGGGAACTGTGCGTGAGCGTGTTAATGGGGAATGGTGTGTGAGAGGGTTAATGGGGAACGCTGTGTGAGAGTGTTAATGGGGAACAAACTGAGAGAGCGTTAATGGGGAACGGTCTGCCAGACTGTTAATTGGGAATGGTTTGTGAGAGTGTTAATGGGTAATCGTGTGTGAGAGTGTTATTGGGGAACGGTGTGTGAGAGTGTTAATGGGGAACAAAGTGAGAGGGCGTTCATGGGGAATGGTCTGTCAGACTGTTAATGGGGAATAATTTGTGAGAGTTTTAATGGGGAAAGGTATGTGAGAGTGTTAATGGGTAACGATGTGTGAGAGTGTTAATGGGGAATGGTGTGTGAGCGTATTAATGGGGAATGGTGTGTGAGAGCGTTAATGGGGAACGGTGTGTGAGAGCGTTAATGGTGAACGGTGTGTGAGAGCGTTAATGGGGAACGGTGTGTGAGAGTGTTAATGGGGAATGGTGTGTGAGAGCGTTAATGGTGAACGGTGTGTGAGAGCGTTAATGGGGAACGGTGTGTGAGAGCGTTAATGGTGAACGGTGTGTGAGAGCGTTAATGGGGAACGGTGTGTGAGAGTGTTAATGGGGAATGGTGTGTGAGCGTATTAATGGGGAACGGTGTGTGAGAGGGTTAATGGGGAACGATTTGTGAGAGCGTTAATGGGGAACAGTCTGTGAGCGTGATAATGGGGAACGGTGTGTGAGAGCATTAATGGGGTACGGTGTGTGAGAGCGTTAATATGGAACGGTGTGTGAGAGCGTTAATGTGGAACGGTGTGTGAGAGCATTAATGGGGAACGGTGTGTGAGAGTGTGAATGGGGAACGGTGTGTGAAAGTGTTAATGTGGAACAGTGTGTGTGAGTGTTTGTGGGGAACAAATTGTGAGACTGTTAATGGGGAACGGTGTGTGAGAGTATTAATGAGGAACAAAGTGTGAGAGCGTAAATGGGGAACGGTGTGTGAGAGTGTTAATGGGGAACAAAGTGAGAGAGCGTTAATGGGGAATGGTCTGCCAGACTGTTAATGGGGAATGGTTTGTGAGCGTATTAATGGGGAATGGTGTGTGAGAGCGTTAATGGTGAACGGTGTGTGAGAGCGTTAATGGGGAACGGTGTGAGAGAGGGTTAATGGGGAATGGTGTGTGAGCGTATTAATGGGGAACGGTGTGTGAGAGGGTTAATGGGGAATGATTTGTGAGAGCGTTAATGGGGAACAGTCTGTGAGCGTGTTAATGGGGTACGGTGTGTGAGAGCGTTAATGGGGAACTGTGTGTGAGCGTGTTAATGGGGTACGGTGTGTGAGAGTGTTAATGGGGAACAAAGTGAGAGAGTGTTAATAGGGAACGGTCTGCCAGACTGTTAATGGGGAATGGTTTGTGAGAGTTTTAATGGGGAACGGTGTGTGATTGCATTAATGGGGTATGGTTTGTGAAATTGTTAATGGGGAAAGGTGTGTGAGAATGTTAATGGGAAACGGTGTGTGAGAGTGTTAATGAGGAACGGTGTGTGAGCGTGTTAATGGGGAACGGTGTGTGAGAGTGTTAATGGGGAACGTTGTGTGAGAGTGTTAATGGGGAACGGTGTGTGAGAGTGTTAATGGGGAACGGTGTGTGAGAGTGTTAATGGGGAACGGTGTGTGAGAGTGTTAATGGGGAACGGTGTGTGAGAGTGTTAATGGGGAACCAAGTGAGAGAGCGTTAATGGGGAACAGAGTTTAAGAGTGTTAATGGGGAATGGTTTGTGCTAGTGTTAATGGGAAACGGTGTGTGAGTGCATTAATGGGGTATGGTTTGTGAAATTGTTAATGGGGAAAGGTGCGTCAGAATGTTAATGGGAAATGGTGTGTGAGAGCGTTAATGTGGAACCAAGTGTGAGTGTGTTAATGGGGAACAGTGTGTGAGTGTGTTAATGGGGATTGCTGTGTGAGAGTGTTAACGGGGAACGGTGTGTGAGAGCATTCATGTGGAACGTTGTGTGACAACATTAATGGGGAACAGTGTCTGAGATCGTTAAGGTGGAACACTTTGTGAGATTGTTTTTGCCGAACAAATTGTGAGAGTGTTAATAGGGAACGGTGTGTGAGAGTGTTAATGGGGAACGGTGTGTGAGAGTGTTAATGGGGAACGGTGTGTGAGAGTGTTTATGGGTAACGGTGTCAGAGAGCGTTAATGGGGAACAAAGTGTGAGAGCGTTAATATGGAACCAAGTGCGAGAGTGTTAATGGGGAACAGTGTGTGAGAGCATTAATGGGGAACGGTGTGTCAGAGCGTAAATGGGGAACAAATTCTGAATGTTTTTATGGGGAACGGTGTGTGAGAGTGTTATTGGGGAGTGGTGTGTGAGAGTGTTAATGGTGAGCGGTGTGTGAGAGCGTTAATTGAGAATGGTGTTTGTGAGAGTTAATGGGGAACAAAGCTTGAGAGCGTTAATGGGGAACGGTGAGTGAGAGTGTTTATGAGGAACAAGTGTGAGAGTGTCAATGGGGAACGGTGTGTGAGAGCGTTAATGTGGAACGGTGTGTGAGAGCGTTAATGTGGAACGGTCTGTGAGAGTGTGAATGGGGAACGGTGTGTGAAAGTGTTAATATGGAACAGTGTGTGAGAGCGTTAATGTGGAACGGTGTGTGAGAGCGTAAATGGGGAACGGTGTGTGAGAGTGTTAATGGGGAAGAAAGTGAGAGAGCGTTAATGGGGAATGGTCTGCCAGACTGTTAATGGGGAATGGTTTGTGAGAGTTTTAATGGGGAAAGGTGTGTGAGAGTGCTAATGGGGAAAGGTGTGTGAGAGTGCTAATGGGGAATCGTGTGTGAGAGCGTTGTTGGGCAACAGTGTGTGAGAGTGTTAATGGGGAACAAAGTGAGAGGGCGTTCATGTGGAATGGTCTGTCAGACTGTTAATGGGGAATAATTTGTGTGAGTTTTAATGGGGAAAGGTATGTGAGAGTGTTAATGGGTAACGGTGTGTGAGAGCGTTAATGGGGAAAGTTGTGTGAGAATGTTAATGGGGAACAAAGTTTGACAGCGTTAATGTGGAACGGTGAGTGAGAGTGTTAATGGGGAACGGTGAGTGACAGTGTTAATGGGGAACGGTGTGTGAGAGTGTTAATGGGGAATGGTGTGTGAGAGTGTCAATGGGGAACGGTGTGTGAGAGTGTTAATGGGGAACGGTGTGTGAGAGTGTTAATGGGGATTGCTGTGTGAGAGTGTTAATGGGGAACGGTGTGTGAGCGTGTTAATGGGGTATGGTTTGTGAGAGCTTTAATGGGGAACGGTCTGTGAGAGCGTTAATGGGGAACGGTCTGTGAGCGTGTTAATGGGGTACGGTGTGTGAGAGCGTTAATGCGGAACGGTGTGTGAGAGTGTTAATGGGGAATGCTGGATAAGAGTGTATACGGGGAACGGTGTGTGAGAGCGTTAATATGGAACGGTGTGTGAGAGCGTTAATGTGGAACAGTGTGTGAGAGTGTGAATGGGGAACGGTGTGTGAAAGTGTTAATGTGGAACGGTGTGTGAGAGTGTTAATGGGGTACGGTGGGTGAGAGCGTTAATACGGAACGCTGTGTGAGAGTGTTAATGGGGAATTGTTTGTGCTAGTGTTAATAGGGAACGGTGTGTGAGAGTGTTAATTGGAAACGGTGTGTGAGTGCATTAATGGGGTATGGTTTGTGAAATTGTTAATGGGGAAAGGTCTGTGAGAGTGTTAATGGGAAACGGTGTGTGAGAGTGTTATTGGGGAACGGTGTGTGAGAGTGTTAATGGGGAACGGTGTGTGAGACTGTTAATGGGGAACGGTGTGTGAGAGTGTTAATGGGGAACGGTGTGTGAGAGCGTTAATAGGGAACGGTGTGTGAGCGTGTTAATTGGGAATGGTGTGTGAGAGTGTCAATGGGGAACGGTGTGTGAGAGTGTTAATGGGGAACAAAGTGAGAGAGCATTAATGGGGAACGGTGTGTGAGAATGTTAATGGGGAACAAAGTGAGAGTGTGTTAATGGGGAACAGTGTTTAAGAGTGTTAATGGGGAACAAAGTGAGAGAGTGTTAATGGGGATCGGTGTGTGAGAGCGTTAATGGGGAACGGTGTGTGAGAGCATTATTGGGGAACGGTGTGTGAGAGCGTTAATGGGGAACGGTGTGTGAGAGGGTTAATGGGGAACGGTTTATGGGAGTGTTAATGGGGAACGGAGTGTGAGAGTGTTAATGGGGAACGGTGTGTGAGAGTGTTAATGGGGAACAAAGTGAGAGAGCGTTAATGGGGAACGGTGTGTGAGAATGTTAATGGGGAACAAAGTGAGAGAGTGTTAATGGGGAACAGTGTTTAAGAGTGTTAATGGGGAACAAAGTGAGAGAGTGTTAATGGGGAACGGTGTGTGAGAATGTTAATGGGGAACAAAGTGAGAGAGCGTTAATGGGGAACAGAGTTTAAGAGTGTTAATGGGGAACGGTTTGTGGGAGTGTTAATGGGGAATGGTTTGTGAGAGTGTTAATGGGGTACGGTGTGTGAGAGCGTTAATGGGGAACAAAGTGAGAGAGCGTTAATGGGGAACAGAGTTTAAGAGTGTTAATGGGGAATGGTTTGTGCTAGTGTTAATGGGGAATGGTTTGTGCTAGTGTTAATAGGGAACGGTGTGTGAGAGTGTTAATTGGAAACGGTGTGTGAGTGCATTGATGGGGTATGGTTTGTGAAATTGTTAATGGGGAAAGGTGTGTGAGAATGTTTATGGGAAACTGTGTGTGAGAGTGTTAATGTGGAACCAAGTTTGAGAGTGTTAATGGGGAACAGTGTGTGAGAGCGTTAATGGGGAACGCTGTGTGAGAGTGTTTATGGGGAACACTGTGTGAGAGTGTTAATGGGGAACAGTGTGTGAGAGTGTTAATGGGGAACGCTGTGTGAGATTGTTTATGGGGAACGGTGTGTGAGAGTGTTAATGGGGAACAGTGTGTGAGAGTGTTAATGGGGAACAAAGTTTGACAGCGTTAATGTGGAATGGTGAGTGAGAGTGTTAAAGGGGAACGGTGTGTGAGAGTGTTAATGGGGAACGGTGTGTGAGCGTGTTAATGGGGTACGGTGTGTGAGAGCATTAATGGGGAACGGTCTGTGAGAGCGTTAATGGGGAACGGTCTGTGAGCGTGTTAATGGGGTACGGTGTGTGAGAGCGTTAATGAGGAACGGTGTGTGAGAGTGTTTATGGGGAATTGTTTGTGCTAGTGTTAATGGGGAATGGTTTGTGCTGGTGTTAATAGGGAATTGTGTGTGAGAGTGTTAATTGGAAACGGTGTGTGAGTGCATTAATGGGGTATGGTTTGTGAAATTGTTAATGGGGAAAGGTGTGTGAGAATGTTAATGGGAAACGGTGTGTGAGAGTGTTAATGAGGAACGGTGTGTGAGCGTGTTAATGGGGAACGGTGTGTGAGAGTGTTAATGGGGAACGTTGTGTGAGAGTGTTAATGGGGAACGGTGTGTGAGAGTGTTAATGGGGAACGGTGTGTGAGAGTGTTAATGGGGAACGGTGTGTGAGATTGTTAATGGGGAACGGTGTGTGAGAGTGTTAATGGGGAACCAAGTGAGAGAGCGTTAATGGGGAACAGAGTTTAAGAGTGTTAATGGGGAATGGTTTGTGCTAGTGTTAATGGGAAACGGTGTGTGAGTGCATTAATGGGGTATGGTTTGTGAAATTGTTAATGGGGAAAGGTGCGTCAGAATGTTAATGGGAAATGGTGTGTGAGAGCGTTAATGTGGAACCAAGTGTGAGTGTGTTAATGGGGAACAGTGTGTGAGTGTGTTAATGGGGATTGCTGTGTGAGAGTGTTAACGGGGAACGGTGTGTGAGAGCATTCATGTGGAACGTTGTGTGACAACATTAATGGGGAACAGTGTCTGAGATCGTTAAGGTGGAACACTTTGTGAGATTGTTTTTGCCGAACAAATTGTGAGAGTGTTAATAGGGAACGGTGTGTGAGAGTGTTAATGGGGAACGGTGTGTGAGAGTGTTAATGGGGAACGGTGTGTGAGAGTGTTTATGGGTAACGGTGTCAGAGAGCGTTAATGGGGAACAAAGTGTGAGAGCGTTAATATGGAACCAAGTGCGAGAGTGTTAATGGGGAACAGTGTGTGAGAGCATTAATGGGGAACGGTGTGTCAGAGCGTAAATGGGGAACAAATTCTGAATGTTTTTATGGGGAACGGTGTGTGAGAGTGTTATTGGGGAGTGGTGTGTGAGAGTGTTAATGGTGAGCGGTGTGTGAGAGCGTTAATTGAGAATGGTGTTTGTGAGAGTTAATGGGGAACAAAGCTTGAGAGCGTTAATGGGGAACGGTGAGTGAGAGTGTTTATGAGGAACAAGTGTGAGAGTGATAATGGGGAACGGTGTGTGAGAGCATTAATATGGAACGGTGTGTGAGAGCGTTAATGTGGAACGGTGTGTGAGAGCGTTAATGTGGAACGGTCTGTGAGAGTGTGAATGGGGAACGGTGTGTGAAAGTGTTAATATGGAACAGTGTGTGAGAGCGTTAATGTGGAACGGTGTGTGAGAGCGTAAATGGGGAACGGTGTGTGAGAGTGTTAATGGGGAAGAAAGTGAGAGAGCGTTAATGGGGAATGGTCTGCCAGACTGTTAATGGGGAATGGTTTGTGAGAGTTTTAATGGGGAAAGGTGTGTGAGAGTGCTAATGGGGAATCGTGTGTGAGAGCGTTGTTGGGCAACAGTGTGTGAGAGTGTTAATGGGGAACAAAGTGAGAGGGCGTTCATGTGGAATGGTCTGTCAGACTGTTAATGGGGAATAATTTGTGTGAGTTTTAATGGGGAAAGGTATGTGAGAGTGTTAATGGGTAACGGTGTGTGAGAGCGTTAATGGGGAAAGTTGTGTGAGAATGTTAATGGGGAACAAAGTTTGACAGCGTTAATGTGGAACGGTGAGTGAGAGTGTTAATGGGGAAAGGTGAGTGACAGTGTTAATGGGGAACGGTGTGTGAGAGTGTTAATGGGGAATGGTGTGTGAGAGTGTCAATGGGGAACGGTGTGTGAGAGTATTAATGGGGATTGCTGTGTGAGAGTGTTAATGGGGAACGGTGTGTGAGCGTGTTAATGGGGTATGGTTTGTGAGAGCTTTAATGGGGAACGGTCTGTGAGAGCGTTAATGGGGAACGGTCTGTGAGCGTGTTAATGGGGTACGGTGTGTGAGAGCGTTAATGCGGAACGGTGTGTGAGAGTGTTAATGGGGAATGCTGGATAAGAGTGTATACGGGGAACGGTGTGTGAGAGCGTTAATATGGAACGGTGTGTGAGAGCGTTAATGTGGAACAGTGTGTGAGAGTGTGAATGGGGAACGGTGTGTGAAAGTGTTAATGTGGAACGGTGTGTGAGAGTGTTAATGGGGTACGGTGGGTGAGAGCGTTAATGCGGAACGCTGTGTGAGAGTGTTAATGGGGAATTGTTTGTGCTAGTGTTAATAGGGAACGGTGTGTGAGAGTGTTAATTGGAAACGGTGTGTGAGTGCATTAATGGGGTATGGTTTGTGAAATTGTTAATGGGGAAAGGTCTGTGAGAGTGTTAATGGGAAACGGTGTGTGAGAGTGTTATTGGGGAACGGTGTGTGAGAGTGTTAATGGGGAACGGTGTGTGAGACTGTTAATGGGGAACGGTGTGTGAGAGTGTTAATGGGGAACGGTGTGTGAGAGCGTTAATAGGGAACGGTGTGTGAGCGTGTTAATTGGGAATGGTGTGTGAGAGTGTCAATGGGGAACGGTGTGTGAGAGTGTTAATGGGGAACAAAGTGAGAGAGCATTAATGGGGAACGGTGTGTGAGAATGTTAATGGGGAACAAAGTGAGAGTGTGTTAATGGGGAACAGTGTTTAAGAGTGTTAATGGGGAACAAAGTGAGAGAGTGTTAATGGGGATCGGTGTGTGAGAGCGTTAATGGGGAACGGTGTGTGAGAGCATTATTGGGGAACGGTGTGTGAGAGCGTTAATGGGGAACGGTGTGTGAGAGGGTTAATGGGGAACGGTTTATGGGAGTGTTAATGGGGAACGGAGTGTGAGAGTGTTAATGGGGAACGGTGTGTGAGAGTGTTAATGGGGAACAAAGTGAGAGAGCGTTAATGGGGAACGGTGTGTGAGAATGTTAATGGGGAACAAAGTGAGAGAGTGTTAATGGGGAACAGTGTTTAAGAGTGTTAATGGGGAACAAAGTGAGAGAGTGTTAATGGGGAACGGTGTGTGAGAATGTTAATGGGGAACAAAGTGAGAGAGCGTTAATGGGGAACAGAGTTTAAGAGTGTTAATGGGGAACGGTTTGTGGGAGTGTTAATGGGGAATGGTTTGTGAGAGTGTTAATGGGGTACGGTGTGTGAGAGCGTTAATGGGGAACAAAGTGAGAGAGCGTTAATGGGGAACAGAGTTTAAGAGTGTTAATGGGGAATGGTTTGTGCTAGTGTTAATGGGGAATGGTTTGTGCTAGTGTTAATAGGGAACGGTGTGTGAGAGTGTTAATTGGAAACGGTGTGTGAGTGCATTGATGGGGTATGGTTTGTGAAATTGTTAATGGGGAAAGGTGTGTGAGAATGTTTATGGGAAACTGTGTGTGAGAGTGTTAATGTGGAACCAAGTTTGAGAGTGTTAATGGGGAACAGTGTGTGAGAGCGTTAATGGGGAACGCTGTGTGAGAGTGTTTATGGGGAACACTGTGTGAGAGTGTTAATGGGGAACAGTGTGTGAGAGTGTTAATGGGGAACGCTGTGTGAGATTGTTTATGGGGAACGGTGTGTGAGAGTGTTAATGGGGAACAGTGTGTGAGAGTGTTAATGGGGAACAAAGTTTGACAGCGTTAATGTGGAATGGTGAGTGAGAGTGTTAAAGGGGAACGGTGTGTGAGAGTGTTAATGGGGAACGGTGTGTGAGCGTGTTAATGGGGTACGGTGTGTGAGAGCATTAATGGGGAACGGTCTGTGAGAGCGTTAATGGGGAACGGTCTGTGAGCGTGTTAATGGGGTACGGTGTGTGAGAGCGTTAATGAGGAACGGTGTGTGAGAGTGTTTATGGGGAATTGTTTGTGCTAGTGTTAATGGGGAATGGTTTGTGCTGGTGTTAATAGGGAATTGTGTGTGAGAGTGTTAATTGGAAACGGTGTGTGAGTGCATTAATGGGGTATGGTTTGTGAAATTGTTAATGGGGAAAGGTGTGTGAGAATGTTAATGGGAAACGGTGTGTGAGAGTGTTAATGTGGAACCAAGTTTGAGAGTGTTAATGGGGAACAGTGTGAGTGTTAATGGGGAACGGTCTGTGAGAGTGTTAATGAGGAACGGTGTGTGAGACTGTTAATGGGGAACGGTGTGTGAGACTGTTAATGGGGAACGGTCTGTGAGAGCGTTAATGAGGAATGGTGTGTGAGCGTGTTAATGGGGAATGCTGTGTGAGAGTGTTAATGGGGAACGGTGTGTGGGAGTGTTAATGGGGAACAGTCTGTGAGAGTGTTAATGGGGTACGGTGTGTGAGAGCGTTAATGGGGTACGGTGTGTGAGAGTGTTAATGGGGAACAAAGTGAGAGAGAGTTAATGGGGAACAGAGTTTAAGAGTGTTAATGGGGAATGGTTTGTGCTACTGTTAATGGGGAATGGTTTGTGCTAGTGTTACTAGGGAACGGTGTGTGAGAGTGTTAATTGGAAACGGTGTGTGAGTGCATTAATGGGGTATAGTCTGTGAAATTGTTAATGGGGAAAGGTGTGTCAGAATGTTTATGGGAAACTGTGTGTGAGAGTGTTAATGTGGAACCAAGTTTGAGAGTGTTAATGGGGAACAGTGTGTGAGAGCGTTAATGGGGAACGCTGTGTGAGAGTGTTTATGGGGAACGCTGTGTGAGAGTGTTAATGGGGAACAGTGTGTGAGAGTGTTAATGGGGAATGCTGTGTGAGAGTGTTAATGGGGAACGGTTTGTGAGAGTGTTAATGGGGAACGGTGTGTGAGAGTGTTAATGGGGAACGGTGTGTGAGACTGTTAATGGGGAATGGTGCTTGAGAGTGTTAATGGGGATTGCTGCGTGAGAGTGTTAATGGGGAACGGTGTGTGAGAGTGTTAATGGGGATTGCTGCGTGAGAGTGTTAATGGGGTACGGTGTGTGAGCTTGTTAATGGGGAACGGTGTGTGAGAGTGTTAATGGGGAACAAAGTGAGAGAGCGTTAATGGGGAACAGAGTTTAAGAGTGTTAATGGGGAATGCTTTGTGCTAGTGTTAATGGGAAACGGTGTGTGAGTGCATTAATGGGGTATGGTTTGTGAAATTGTTAATGGGGAAAGGTGCGTCAGAATGTTAATGGGAAATGGTGTGTGAGAGCGTTAATGTGGAACCAAGTGTGAGTGTGTTAATGGGGAACAGTGTGTGAGTGTGTTAATGGGGATTGCTGTGTGAGAGCGTTAACGGGGAACGGTGTGTGAGGCCATTCATGGGGAACGGTGTGTGACAGCATTAATGGGGAACAGTGTCTGAGATCGTTAAGGTGGAACACTTTGTGAGATTGTTTTTGCCGAACAAATTGTGAGAGTGTTAATAGGGAACGGTGTGTGAGAGTGTTAATGGGGAACGGTGTGTGAGAGTGTTAATGGGGAATGGTGTGTGTGAGTGTTAATGGGGAACGGTGTGTGAGAGTGTTTATGGGTAACGGTGTCAGAGAGCGTTAATGGGGAACAAAGTGTGAGAGCGTTAATATGGAACCAAGTGCGAGAGTGTTAATGGGGAACAGTGTGTGAGAGCATTAATGGGGAACGGTGTGTCAGAGCGTAAATGGGGAACAAATTCTGAATGTTTTTATGGGGAACGGTGTGTGAAAGTGTTAATGTGGAACAGTGTGTGTGAGTGTTTGTGGGGAACAAATTGTGAGACTGTTAATGGGGAACGGTGTGTGAGAGTATTAATGAGGAACAAAGTGTGAGAGCGTAAATGGGGAACTGCGTGTGAGAGCGTCAATGGGGAACGGTGTGTGAGAGTGTTAATGGGGAAGAAAGTGAGAGAGCGTTAATGGGGAATGGTCTGCCAGACTGTTAATGGGGAATGGTTTGTGAGAGTTTTAATGGGGAAAGGTGTGTGAGAGTGCTAATGGGGAATCGTGTGTGAGAGCGTTGTTGGGCAACAGTTTGTGAGAGTGTTAATGGGGAACAAAGTGAGAGGGCGTTCATGTGGAATGGTCTGTCAGACTGTTAATGGGGAATAATTTGTGAGAGTTTTAATGGGGAAACGTATGTGAGAGTGTTAATGGGTAACGGTGTGTGAGACTGTTAATGGGGAAAGTTGTGTGAGAATGTTAATGGGGAACAAAGTTTGACAGCGTTAATGTGGAACGGTGAGTGAGAGTGTTAATGGGGAACGGTGTGTGACAGTGTCAATGGGGATCGGTGTGTGAGAGCGTTAATGGGGAAAGTTGTGTGAGAATGTTAATGGGGAACAAAGTTTGACAGCGTTAATGTGGAACGGTGAGTGAGAGTGTTAATGGGGAACGGTGTGTGACAGTGTTAATGGGGAACGGTGTGTGAGAGTGTTAATAGGGAATGGTGTGTGAGAGTGTCAATGGGGAACGGTGTGTGAGAGTGTTAATGGGGAACGGTGTGTGAGAGTGTTAATGGGGATTGCTGTGTGAGAGTGTTAATGGGGAACGGTGTGTGAGCGTGTTAATGGGGTATGGTTTGTGAGAGCTTTAATGGGGAACGGTCTGTGAGAGCGTTAATGGGGAACGGTCTGTGAGCGTGTTAATGGGGTACGGTGTGTGAGAGCGTTAATGCGGAACGGTGTGTGAGAGCGTTAATGTGGAACGGTGTGTGAGAGCATTAATGGGAAATGCTGGATAAGAGTGTATACGGGGAACGGTGTGTGAGAGCGTTAATGAGGAACGGTGTGTGAGAGTGTTTATGGGGAATTGTTTGTGCTAGTGTTAATGGGGAATGGTTTGTGCTGGTGTTAATAGGGAATTGTGTGTGAGAGTGTTAATTGGAAACGGTGTGTGAGTGCATTAATGGGGTATGGTTTGTGAAATTGTTAATGGGGAAAGGTGTGTGAGAATGTTAATGGGAAACGGTGTGTGAGAGTGTTAATGTGGAACCAAGTTTGAGAGTGTTAATGGGGAACAGTGTGAGCGTTAATGGGGAACGGTCTGTGAGAGTGTTAATGAGGAACGGTGTGTGAGACTGTTAATGGGGAACGGTGTGTGAGAGTGTTAATGGGGAACGGTGTGTGAGCATGTTAATGGGGAATGGTGTGTGAGAGCGTTAATGGGGAATGCTGTGTGAGAGTGTTAATGGGGAACGGTGTGTGGGAGTGTTAATGGGGAACAGTCTGTGAGAGTGTTAATGGGGTACGGTGTGTGAGAGCGTTAATGGGGTACGGTGTGTGAGAGTGTTAATGGGGAACAAAGTGAGAGAGAGTTAATGGGGAACAGAGTTTAAGAGTGTTAATGGGGAATGGTTTGTGCTACTGTTAATGGGGAATGGTTTGTGCTAGTGTTAATAGGGAACGGTGTGTGAGAGTGTTAATTGGAAACGGTGTGTGAGTGCATTAATGGGGTATAGTCTGTGAAATTGTTAATGGGGAAAGGTGTGTCAGAATGTTTATGGGAAACTGTGTGTGAGAGTGTTAATGTGGAACCAAGTTTGAGAGTGTTAATGGGGAACAGTGTGTGAGAGCGTTAATGGGGAACGCTGTGTGAGAGTGTTTATGGGGAACGCTGTGTGAGAGTGTTAATGGGGAACAGTGTGTGAGAGTGTTAATGGGGAATGCTGTGTGAGAGTGTTAATGGGGAACGGTTTGTGTGAGTGTTAATGGGGAACGGTGTGTGAGACTGTTAATGGGGAACGGTGTGTGAGACTGTTAATGGGGAACGGTGTGTGAGAGCGTTGATGGGGAACGGTGTGTGAGAGTGTTAATGGGGAACGGTGTGTGAGACTGTTAATGGGGAACGGTGTGTGAGAGCGTTGATGGGGAACGGTGTGTGAGAGTGTTAATGGGGAACGGTGTGTGAGACTGTTAATGGGGAACGGTTTGTGAGACTGTTAATGGGGAACGGTGTGTGAGAGCGTTGATGGGGAACGGTGTGTGAGAGTGTTAATGGGGAACGGTGTGTGAGAGCGTTGATGGGGAACGGTGTGTGAGAGTGTTAATGGGGAACGGTGTGTGAGACTGTTAATGGGGAACGGTTTGTGAGAGTGTTAATGGGGAACGGTGTGTGAGAATGTTAATGGGGAATGGTGTGAGAGAGTGTTAATGGGGAACGGTGTGTGAGTGCATTACTGGGGTATGGTTTGTGAAAGTGTTAATGGGGAAAGGTGTGTGAGAATGTTAATGGGAAACGGTGTGTGAGCGTGTTAATGGGGAACGGTGTGTGATATTGTTAATGGGGAACGGTTTGTGAGAACGTTAATGGGGATTGCTGTCTGAGAGTGTTTATGGTGAATGGTGTCTGATAGCGTTAACGGGGAACTTTGTGTGAGAGTGTTAATGGGGAACGGTGTGTGAGAGTGTCAATAGGGAACGGTGTGTGAGAGTGTTAATGGGGAACGGTGTGTGAGAGTGTTAATGGTGAATGGTGTGTGAGAGTGTCAATAGGGAACGGTGTGTGAGAGTGTTAATGGGGAACGGTGTGTGAGAGTGTCAATAGGGAACAGTGTGTGAGAGTGTTAATGGGGAACGGTGTGTGAGAGTGTTAATGGTGAATGGTGTGTGAGAGTGTCAATAGGGAACGGTGTGTGAGAGTGTCAATGGGGATCGGTGTGTGAGAGTGTTAATGGGGAACGGTGTGTGAGAGTGTTAATGGGGAATGGTTTGTGAGAGTGTTAATGGGGAACGGTGTGTGAGTGCATTACTGGGGTATGGTTTGTGAAATTGTTAATGGGGAAAGGTGTGTGAGAATGTTAATGGGAAACGGTGTGTGAGAGTGTCAATGTGGAACCAAGTTTGAGAGTGTTAATGGGGAACAGTGTGAGCGTTAATGGGGAACGGTCTGTGAGAGTGTTAATGAGGAACGGTGTGTGAGACTGTTAATGGGGAACGGTGTGTGAGAGTGTTAATGGGGAACGGTGTGTGAGCATGTTAATGGGGAATGGTGTGTGAGAGCGTTAATGGGGAATGCTGTGTGAGAGTGTTAATGGGGAACGGTGTGTGGGAGTGTTAATGGGGAACAGTCTGTGAGAGTGTTAATGGGGTACGGTGTGTGAGAGCGTTAATGGGGTACGGTGTGTGAGAGTGTTAATGGGGAACAAAGTGAGAGAGAGTTAATGGGGAACAGAGTTTAAGAGTGTTAATGGGGAATGGTTTGTGCTACTGTTAATGGGGAATGGTTTGTGCTAGTGTTAATAGGGAACGGTGTGTGAGAGTGTTAATTGGAAACGGTGTGTGAGTGCATTAATGGGGTATAGTCTGTGAAATTGTTAATGGGGAAAGGTGTGTCAGAATGTTTATGGGAAACTGTGTGTGAGAGTGTTAATGTGGAACCAAGTTTGAGAGTGTTAATGGGGAACAGTGTGTGAGAGCGTTAATGGGGAACGCTGTGTGAGAGTGTTTATTTGGAACGCTGTGTGAGAGTGTTAATGGGGAACAGTGTGTGAGAGTGTTAATGGGGAATGCTGTGTGAGAGTGTTAATGGGGAACGGTTTGTGTGAGTGTTAATGGGGAACGGTGTGTGAGACTGTTAATGGGGAACGGTGTGTGAGACTGTTAATGGGGAACGGTGTGTGAGAGCGTTGATGGGGAACGGTGTGTGAGAGTGTTAATGGGGAACGGTGTGTGAGACTGTTAATGGGGAACGGTGTGCGAGAGCGTTGATGGGGAACGGTGTGTGAGAGTGTTAATGGGGAACGGTGTGTGAGACTGTTAATGGGGAACGGTTTGTGAGACTGTTAATGGGGAACGGTGTGTGAGAGCGTTGATGGGGAACGGTGTGTGAGAGTGTTAATGGGGAACGGTGTGTGAGACTGTTAATGGGGAACGGTGTGTGAGAGCGTTGATGGGGAACGGTGTGTGAGAGTGTTAATGGGGAACGGTGTGTGAGACTGTTAATGGGGAACGGTTTGTGAGAGTGTTAATGGGGAACGGTGTGTGAGACTGTTAATGGGGAATGGTGTGAGAGAGTGTTAATGGGGAACGGTGTGTGAGTGCATTACTGGGGTATGGTTTGTGAAAGTGTTAATGGGGAAAGGTGTGTGAGAATGTTAATGGGAAACGGTGTGTGAGCGTGTTAATGGGGAACGGTGTGTGATATTGTTAATGGGGAACGGTTTGTGAGAACGTTAATGGGGATTGCTGTCTGAGAGTGTTTATGGTGAATGGTGTCTGACAGCGTTAACGGGGAACTTTGTGTGAGAGTGTTAATGGGGAACGGTGTGTGAGAGTGTTAATGGGGTACGGTGTGTGAGAGCGTTAATGGGGAACTGTGTGTGAGAGTGTTTATGGGGAACGGTGTGTGAGAGCGTTAATGGGGTATGGTTTGTGAAAGTGTTAATGGGGAACGGTGTGTGAGAGTGTTAATGGGGAACAAAGTGAGACAGTGTTAATGGGGAACGGTCTGCCAGACTGTCAATGGGGTATGGTTTGTGAAATTGTTAATGGGGAACGGTGTGTGAGAGTGTTAATGGGGAACAAATTGTGAGAGTGTTAATGGGGAAAGGTGTGTGAGAGTGTTATTGGGGAACGGTGTGTGAGAGTGTCAATGGGGAACGGTGTGTGAGAGTGTCAATGGGGAACGGTGTGTGAGAGTGTTATTGGGGAACGGTGTGTGAGAGTGTTAATGGGGAATGGTGTGTGAGAGTGTTAATGGGGAATGGTGTGTGAGTGTGTCAATGGGGAACGGTGTGTGAGAGTGTTAATGGGGAGTGGTGTGTGAGAGTGTTATTGGGGAACGGTGTGTGAGCGTGTTAATGGGGAACGGTGTGTGAGCGTGTTGATGGGGAACGGTGTGTGAGAGGGTTAATGGGGAACGGTGTGTGAGAGCGTTAATGGGGAACGGTGTGTGAGCTTGTTAATGGGGTACGGTGTGTGAGCGTGTTAATTTGGTACTGTCTGTGAGAGCGTTAATGGGGAACGGTGTGTGAGAACGTTAATGGGGAACGGTCTGCCAGACTGTTAATGGGGAATGGTTTGTGAGAGTTTTAATGGGGAACGGTGTGTGAGTGCATTAATGGGGTATGGTTTGCGAAAGTGTTAATGGGGAAAGGAGTGTGAGAATGTTAATGGGAAACGGTGTGTGAGAGCGTTAATGTGGAACCAAGTGTGAGAGCGTTAATGGGGAACGGTGTGTGAGAGCGTTAATGGGGAATGGTGTGTGAGAGTGTTAATGGGGAACAGTGTGTGAGAGTGTTATTGGGAACAGTGTGTGAGAGTGTTAATGGGGAACGGTGTGTGAGAGCGTTAATGGGGAACGGTGTGTGAGAGTGTTATTGGGAACAGTGTGTGAGAGCGTTAATGGGGAATGGTGTGTGAGAGTGTTTATGGGGAACGGTGTGTGAGAGTGTTAATGGGGAACGGTGTGTGAGAGTGTTTATGGGGAACGGTGTGTGAGAGTGTTAATGGGGAACGGTGTGTGAGAGCGTTAATGGGGAACGGTGTGTGAGAGTGTTAATGGGGAACGGTGTGTGAGATTGTTAATGGGGAACGGTGTGTGAGCGTGTTAATGGGGAATGGTGTGTGAGAGTGCTAATGGGGAACAGTGTGTGAGAGTGTTATTGGGAACAGTGTGTGAGAGTGTTAATGGGGAACAAATTGTGAGAGTGTTAATGGGGAAAGGTGTGTGAGAGTGTTATTGGGGAACGCTGTGTGAGAGTGTTATTCAGGAACGGTGTGTAAGAGAGTCAATGGGGAACGGTGTGTGAGCGTGTTAATGGGGAACGGTGTGTGAGAGTGTTAATGGGGAACGGTGTGTGAGAGTGTTAATGGGGAATGGTGTGTGAGCGTATTAATGGGGAACGGTGTGTGAGCGTGTTAATGGGGAATGGTGTGTGAGCGTATTAATGGGGAACGGTGTGTGAGAGGGTTAATGAGGAACGATTTGTGAGAGCGTTAATGGGGAACAGTCTGTGAGCGTGTTAATGGGGTACGGTGTGTGAGAGTGTTAATGGGGAACAGAGTTTAAGAGTGTTAATGGGGAATGGTTTGTGCTAGTGTTAATGGGGAACGGTGTGTGAGAGCGTTAATGGGGAACGGTGTGTGAGAGTGTTAATGGGGAACGGTGTGTGAGATTGTTAATGGGGAACGGTGTGTGAGCGTGTTAATGGGGAATGGTGTGTGAGAGTGCTAATGGGGAACAGTGTGTGAGAGTGTTATTGGGAACAGTGTGTGAGAGTGTTAATGGGGAACAAATTGTGAGAGTGTTAATGGGGAAAGGTGTGTGAGAGTGTTATTGGGGAACGCTGTGTGAGAGTGTTATTCAGGAACGGTGTGTAAGAGAGTCAATGGGGAACGGTGTGTGAGCGTGTTAATGGGGAACGGTGTGTGAGAGTGTTAATGGGGAACGGTGTGTGAGAGTGTTAATGGGGAATGGTGTGTGAGCGTATTAATGGGGAACGGTGTGTGAGCGTGTTAATGGGGAATGGTGTGTGAGCGTATTAATGGGGAACGGTGTGTGAGAGGGTTAATGAGGAACGATTTGTGAGAGCGTTAATGGGGAACAGTCTGTGAGCGTGTTAATGGGGTACGGTGTGTGAGAGTGTTAATGGGGAACAGAGTTTAAGAGTGTTAATGGGGAATGGTTTGTGCTAGTGTTAATGGGGAACGGTGTGTGAGAGCGTTAATGGGGAACGGTGTGTGAGAGTGTTAATGGGGAACGGTGTGTGAGATTGTTAATGGGGAACGGTGTGTGAGCGTGTTAATGGGGAATGGTGTGTGAGAGTGCTAATGGGGAACAGTGTGTGAGAGTGTTATTGGGAACAGTGTGTGAGAGTGTTATTCAAGAACGGTGTGTGAGCGTATTAATGGGGAACGGTGTGTGAGAGGGTTAATGGGGAACGGTTTGTGAGAACGTAAATGGGGATTGCTGTCTGAGAGTGTTTATGGTGAATGGTGTCTGACAGCGTTAACGGGGAACTTTGTGTGAGAGTGTTATTGGGGAACGGTGTGTGAGAGAGTCAATGGGGAACAGTGTGTGAGAGTGTTAATGGGGAACGGTGTGTGAGAGTGTCAATGGGGAATGGTGTGTGAGAGTGTCAATGGGGAACGGTGTGTGAGAGTGTTAATGGGGAATGGTGTGTGAGAGTGTCAATGGGGAACGGTGTGTGAGCGTGTCAATGGGGAACAGTGTGTCAGAGTGTTAATGGGGAATGGTGTGTGAGAGTGTTAATGGGGAACGGTGTGTGAGAGTGTTAATGGGGAACGGTGTGTGAGAGCGTTAATGGGGAACGGTGTGTGAGAGTGTTAATGGGGAACAAAGTGAGAGAGCGTTAATGGGGAACGGTGTGTGAGAGTGTTAATGGGGAACAAGGTGAGAGAGTGTTAATGGGGAACGGTCTGCGAGACTGTTAATGGGGAATGGTTTGTGAGAGTTTTAATGGGGAACGGTGTGTGAGTGCATTAATGGGGTATGGTTTGTGAAAGTGTTAATGTGGAAAGGTGTGTGAGAATGTTAATGGGAAACGGTGTGTGAGAGCGTTAATGTGGAACCAAGTGTGAGAGCGTTAATGGGGAACGGTGTGTGAGAGCGTTAATGGGGAACGGTGTGTGAGAGTGTTAATGGGGAAAGGTATGTGAGAGTGTTATTGGGGAACGCTGTGTGAGAGTGTTATTCAGGAACGGTGTGTGAGAGAGTCAATGGGGAACGGTGTGTGAGAGTGTTAATGGGGAACGGTGTGTGAGCGTGTTAATGGGGAACGGAGTGTGAGAGTGATAATGGGGAATGGTGTGTGAGCGTATTAATGGGGAACGGTGTGTGAGAGGGTTAATGGGGAACTGTGTGTGAGAGTGTTAATGGGGAACAAAGTGAGAGAGCGTTAATGGTGAACAGAGTTTAAGAGCGTTAATGGGGAATGGTTTGTGCTAGTGTTAATGGGGAATGGTTTGTGCTAGTTTTAATAGGGAACGGTGTGTGAGAGTGTTAACTGGGAACGGTGTGTGAGAGTGTTAATGGGGAATGGTGTGTGAGAGTGTTAATGGGGAACTGTGTGTGAGAGTGTCAATGGGGAATGGTGTGTGAGAGTGTCAATGGGGAACGGTGTGTGAGAGTGTTAACTGGGAACGGTGTGTGAGAGTGTCAATGGGGAACGGTGTGTGACCGTGTTAATGGGGAACGGTGTGTGAGAGTGTCAATGGGGAACGGTGTGTGAGAGTGTCAATGGGGAACGGTGTGTGAGAGTGTTAATGGGGAACGGTGTGTGAGCGTGTTAATGGGGTACGGTGTGTGAGAGCGTTAATGGGGAACTGTGTGTGAGAGTGTTAATGGGGAACAAAGTGAGAGAGCGTTAATGGTCAACAGAGTTTAAGAGTGTTAATGGGGAATGGTGTGTGAGAGCATTAATGGGGAATGGTGTGTGAGAGCGTTAATGGGGAACAGTGTGTGAGAGTGTTAATGGGGAACGGTGAGTGAGAGTGTGAATGGGGAACGGTGTGTGAGAGTGTTAATGGGGTACGGTGTGTGAGAGCGTTAATGGGGAACTGTGTGTGAGAGTGTTTATGGGGAACGGTGTGTGAGAGCGTTAATGGGGTATGGTTTGTGAAAGTGTTAATGGGGAACGGTGTGTGAGAGTGTTAATGGGGAACAAATTGTGAGAGTGTTAATGGGGAAAGGTGTGTGAGAGTGTTATTGGGGAACGGTGTGTGAGAGTGTCAATGGGGAACGGTGTGTGAGAGTGTCAATGGGGAACGGTGTGTGAGAGTGTTATTGGGGAACGGTGTGTGAGAGTGTTAATGGGGAGTGGTGTGTGAGAGTGTTATTGGGGAACGGTGTGTGAGCGTGTTAATGGGGAACGGTGTGTGAGCGTGTTGATGGGGAACGGTGTGTGAGAGGGTTAATGGGGAACGGTGTGTGAGAGCGTTAATGGGGAACGGTGTGTGAGAACGTTAATGGGGAACGGTCTGCCAGACTGTTAATGGGGAATGGTTTGTGAGAGTTTTAATGGGGAACGTTGTGTGAGTGCATTAATGGGGTATGGTTTGTGAAAGTGTTAATGGGGAAAGGAGTGTGAGAATGTTAATGGGAAACGGTGTGTGAGAGCGTTAATGTGGAACCAAGTGTGAGAGCGTTAATGGGGAACGGTGTGTGAGAGCGTTAATGGGGAATGGTGTGTGAGAGTGTTAATGGGGAACAGTGTGTGAGAGTGTTATTGGGAACAGTGTGTGAGAGTGTTAATGGGGAACGGTGTGTGAGAGCGTTAATGGGGAACGGTGTGTGAGAGTGTCAATGGGGAATGGTGTGTGAGAGTGTCAATGGGGAACGGTGTGTGAGAGTGTTAACTGGGAACGGTGTGTGAGAGTGTCAATGGGGAACGGTGTGTGACCGTGTTAATGGGGAACGGTGTGTGAGAGTGTCAATGGGGAACGGTGTGTGAGAGTGTCAATGGGGAACGGTGTGTGAGAGTGTTAATGGGGAACGGTGTGTGAGCGTGTTAATGGGGTACGGTGTGTGAGAGCGTTAATGGGGAACTGTGTGTGAGAGTGTTAATGGGGAACAAAGTGAGAGAGCGTTAATGGTCAACAGAGTTTAAGAGTGTTAATGGGGAATGGTGTGTGAGAGCATTAATGGGGAATGGTGTGTGAGAGCGTTAATGGGGAACAGTGTGTGAGAGTGTTAATGGGGAACGGTGAGTGAGAGTGTGAATGGGGAACGGTGTGTGAGAGTGTTAATGGGGTACGGTGTGTGAGAGCGTTAATGGGGAACTGTGTGTGAGAGTGTTTATGGGGAACGGTGTGTGAGAGCGTTAATGGGGTATGGTTTGTGAAAGTGTTAATGGGGAACGGTGTGTGAGAGTGTTAATGGGGAACAAATTGTGAGAGTGTTAATGGGGAAAGGTGTGTGAGAGTGTTATTGGGGAACGGTGTGTGAGAGTGTCAATGGGGAACGGTGTGTGAGAGTGTCAATGGGGAACGGTGTGTGAGAGTGTTATTGGGGAACGGTGTGTGAGAGTGTTAATGGGGAATGGTGTGTGAGAGTGTTAATGGGGAATGGTGTGTGAGTGTGTCAATGGGGAACGGTGTGTGAGAGTGTTAATGGGGAGTGGTGTGTGAGAGTGTTATTGGGGAACGGTGTGTGAGCGTGTTAATGGGGAACGGTGTGTGAGCGTGTTGATGGGGAACGGTGTGTGAGAGGGTTAATGGGGAACGGTGTGTGAGAGCGTTAATGGGGAGTGGTGTGTGAGAGTGTTATTGGGGAACGGTGTGTGAGCGTGTTAATGGGGAACGGTGTGTGAGCGTGTTGATGGGGAACGGTGTGTGAGAGGGTTAATGGGGAACGGTGTGTGAGAGCGTTAATGGGGAACGGTGTGTGAGAACGTTAATGGGGAACGGTCTGCCAGACTGTTAATGGGGAATGGTTTGTGAGAGTTTTAATGGGGAACGTTGTGTGAGTGCATTAATGGGGTATGGTTTGTGAAAGTGTTAATGGGGAAAGGAGTGTGAGAATGTTAATGGGAAACGGTGTGTGAGAGCGTTAATGTGGAACCAAGTGTGAGAGCGTTAATGGGGAACGGTGTGTGAGAGCGTTAATGGGGAATGGTGTGTGAGAGTGTTAATGGGGAACAGTGTGTGAGAGTGTTATTGGGAACAGTGTGTGAGAGTGTTAATGGGGAACGGTGTGTGAGAGCGTTAATGGGGAACGGTGTGTGAGAGTGTCAATGGGGAATGGTGTGTGAGAGTGTCAATGGGGAACGGTGTGTGAGAGTGTTAACTGGGAACGGTGTGTGAGAGTGTCAATGGGGAACGGTGTGTGACCGTGTTAATGGGGAACGGTGTGTGAGAGTGTCAATGGGGAACGGTGTGTGAGAGTGTCAATGGGGAACGGTGTGTGAGAGTGTTAATGGGGAACGGTGTGTGAGCGTGTTAATGGGGTACGGTGTGTGAGAGCGTTAATGGGGAACTGTGTGTGAGAGTGTTAATGGGGAACAAAGTGAGAGAGCGTTAATGGTCAACAGAGTTTAAGAGTGTTAATGGGGAATGGTGTGTGAGAGCATTAATGGGGAATGGTGTGTGAGAGCGTTAATGGGGAACAGTGTGTGAGAGTGTTAATGGGGAACGGTGAGTGAGAGTGTGAATGGGGAACGGTGTGTGAGAGTGTTAATGGGGTACGGTGTGTGAGAGCGTTAATGGGGAACTGTGTGTGAGAGTGTTTATGGGGAACGGTGTGTGAGAGCGTTAATGGGGTATGGTTTGTGAAAGTGTTAATGGGGAACGGTGTGTGAGAGTGTTAATGGGGAACAAATTGTGAGAGTGTTAATGGGGAAAGGTGTGTGAGAGTGTTATTGGGGAACGGTGTGTGAGAGTGTCAATGGGGAACGGTGTGTGAGAGTGTCAATGGGGAACGGTGTGTGAGAGTGTTATTGGGGAACGGTGTGTGAGAGTGTTAATGGGGAATGGTGTGTGAGAGTGTTAATGGGGAATGGTGTGTGAGTGTGTCAATGGGGAACGGTGTGTGAGAGTGTTAATGGGGAGTGGTGTGTGAGAGTGTTATTGGGGAACGGTGTGTGAGCGTGTTAATGGGGAACGGTGTGTGAGCGTGTTGATGGGGAACGGTGTGTGAGAGGGTTAATGGGGAACGGTGTGTGAGAGCGTTAATGGGGAACGGTGTGTGAGAGTGTTAATGGGGAACGGTCTGCCAGACTGTTAATGGGGAATGGTTTGTGAGAGTTTTAATGGGGAACGTTGTGTGAGTGCATTAATGGGGTATGGTTTGTGAAAGTGTTAATGGGGAAAGGAGTGTGAGAATGTTAATGGGAAACGGTGTGTGAGAGCGTTAATGTGGAACCAAGTGTGAGAGCGTTAATGGGGAACGGTGTGTGAGAGCGTTAATGGGGAATGGTGTGTGAGAGTGTTAATGGGGAACAGTGTGTGAGAGTGTTATTGGGAACAGTGTGTGAGAGTGTTAATGGGGAACGGTGTGTGAGAGCGTTAATGGGGAACGGTGTGTGAGAGTGTTATTGGGAACAGTGTGTGAGAGCGTTAATGGGGAACGGTGTGTGAGAGTGTTAATGGGGAACGGTGTGTGAGAGCGTTAATGGGGAACGGTGTGTGAGAGTGTTAATGGGGAATGGTGTGTGAGATTGTTAATGGGGAACGGTGTGTGAGCGTGTTAATGGGGAATGGTGTGTGAGAGTGCTAATGGGGAACAGTGTGTGAGAGTGTTATTGGGAACAGTGTGTGAGAGTGTTAATGGGGAACAAATTGTGAGAGTGTTAATGGGGAAAGGTGTGTGAGAGTGTTATTGGGGAACGCTGTGTGAGAGTGTTATTCAGGAACGGTGTGTAAGAGAGTCAATGGGGAACGGTGTGTGAGCGTGTTAATGGGGAACTGTGTGTGAGAGTGTTAATGGGGAACGGTGTGTGAGAGTGTTAATGGGGAATGGTGTGTGAGCGTATTAATGGGGAAAGGTGTGTGAGAGGGTTAATGGGGAACGATTTGTGAGAGTGTTAATGGGGAACGGTGTGTGAGTGCATTACTGGGGTATGGTTTGTGAAATTGTTAATGGGGAAAGGTGTGTGAGAATGTTAATGGGAAACGGTGTGTGAGAGTGTCAATGTGGAACCAAGCTTGAGAGTGTTAATGGGGAACAGTGTGAGCGTTAATGGGGAACGGTCTGTGAGAGTGTTAATGAGGAACGGTGTGTGAGACTGTTAATGGGGAACGGTGTGTGAGAGTGTTAATGGGGAACGGTGTGTGAGCATGTTAATGGGGAATGGTGTGTGAGAGCATTAATGGGGAATGCTGTGTGAGAGTGTTAATGGGGAACGGTGTGTGGGAGTGTTAATGGGGAACAGTCTGTGAGAGTGTTAATGGGGTACGGTGTGTGAGAGCGTTAATGGGGTACGGTGTGTGAGAGTGTTAATGGGGAACAAAGTGAGAGAGAGTTAATGGGGAACAGAGTTTAAGAGTGTTAATGGGGAATGGTTTGTGCTACTGTTAATGGGGAATGGTTTGTGCTAGTGTTAATAGGGAACGGTGTGTGAGAGTGTTAATTGGAAACGGTGTGTGAGTGCATTAATGGGGTATAGTCTGTGAAATTGTTAATGGGGAAAGGTGTGTCAGAATGTTTATGGGAAACTGTGTGTGAGAGTGTTATTGTGGAACCAAGTTTGAGAGTGTTAATGGGGAACAGTGTGTGAGAGCGTTAATGGGGAACGCTGTGTGAGAGTGTTTATGGGGAACGCTGTGTGAGAGTGTTAATGGGGAACAGTGTGTGAGAGTGTTAATGGGGAATGCTGTGTGAGAGTGTTAATGGGGAACGGTTTGTGTGAGTGTTAATGGGGAACGGTGTGTGAGACTGTTAATGGGGAACGGTGTGTGAGAGTGTTAATGGGGAACGGTGGGTGAGACTGTTAATGGGGAACCGTGTGCGAGAGCGTTGATGGGGAACGGTGTGTGAGAGTGTTAATGGGGAACGGTGTGTGAGACTGTTAATGGGGAACGGTTTGTGAGACTGTTAATGGGGAACGGTGTGTGAGAGCGTTGATGGGGAACGATGTGTGAGAGTGTTAATGGGGAACGGTGTGTGAGACTGTTAATGGGGAACGGTGTGTGAGAGCGTTGATGGGGAACGGTGTGTGAGAGTGTTAATGGGGAACGGTGTGTGAGACTGTTAATGGGGAACGGTTTGTGAGAGTGTTAATGGGGAACGGTGTGTGAGACTGTTAATGGGGAATGGTGTGAGAGAGTGTTAATGGGGAACGGTGTGTGAGTGCATTACTGGGGTATGGTTTGTGAAAGTGTTAATGGGGAAAGGTGTGTGAGAATGTTAATGGGAAACGGTGTGTGAGCGTGTTAATGGGGAACGGTGTGTGATATTGTTAATGGGGAACGGTTTGTGAGAACGTTAATGGGGATTGCTGTCTGAGAGTGTTTATGGTGAATGGTGTCTGACAGCGTTAACGGGGAACTTTGTGTGAGAGTGTTAATGGGGAACGGTGTGTGAGAGTGTTAATGGGGTACGGTGTGTGAGAGTGTTAATGGGGAACTGTGTGTGAGAGTGTTTATGGGGAACGGTGTGTGAGAGCGTTAATGGGGTATGGTTTGTGAAAGTGTTAATGGGGAACGGTGTGTGAGAGTGTTAATGGGGAACAAAGTGAGACAGTGTTAATGGGGAACGGTCTGCCAGACTGTCAATGGGGTATGGTTTGTGAAATTGTTAATGGGGAACGGTGTGTGAGAGTGTTAATGGGGAACAAATTGTGAGAGTGTTAATGGGGAAAGGTGTGTGAGAGTGTTATTGGGGAACGGTGTGTGAGAGTGTCAATGGGGAACGGTGTGTGAGAGTGTCAATGGGGAACGGTGTGTGAGAGTGTTATTGGGGAACGGTGTGTGAGAGTGTTAATGGGGAATGGTGTGTGAGAGTGTTAATGGGGAATGGTGTGTGAGTGTGTCAATGGGGAACGGTGTGTGAGAGTGTTAATGGGGAGTGGTGTGTGAGAGTGTTATTGGGGAACGGTGTGTGAGCGTGTTAATGGGGAACGGTGTGTGAGCGTGTTGATGGGGAACGGTGTGTGAGAGGGTTAATGGGGAACGGTGTGTGAGAGCGTTAATGGGGAACGGTGTGTGAGCTTGTTAATGGGGTACGGTGTGTGAGCGTGTTAATTTGGTACTGTCTGTGAGAGCGTTAATGGGGAACGGTGTGTGAGAACGTTAATGGGGAACGGTCTGCCAGACTGTTAATGGGGAATGGTTTGTGAGAGTTTTAATGGGGAACGGTGTGTGAGTGCATTAATGGGGTATGGTTTGCGAAAGTGTTAATGGGGAAAGGAGTGTGAGAATGTTAATGGGAAACGGTGTGTGAGAGCGTTAATGTGGAACCAAGTGTGAGAGCGTTAATGGGGAACGGTGTGTGAGAGCGTTAATGGGGAATGGTGTGTGAGAGTGTTAATGGGGAACAGTGTGTGAGAGTGTTATTGGGAACAGTGTGTGAGAGTGTTAATGGGGAACGGTGTGTGAGAGCGTTAATGGGGAACGGTGTGTGAGAGTGTTATTGGGAACAGTGTGTGAGAGCGTTAATGGGGAACGGTGTGTGAGAGTGTTAATGGGGAACGGTGTGTGAGAGCGTTAATGGGGAACGGTGTGTGAGAGTGTTAATGGGGAACGGTGTGTGAGATTGTTAATGGGGAACGGTGTGTGAGCGTGTTAATGGGGAATGGTGTGTGAGAGTGCTAATGGGGAACAGTGTGTGAGAGTGTTATTGGGAACAGTGTGTGAGAGTGTTAATGAGGAACAAATTGTGAGAGTGTTAATGGGGAAAGGTGTGTGAGAGTGTTATTGGGGAACGCTGTGTGAGAGTGTTATTCAGGAACGGTGTGTAAGAGAGTCAATGGGGAACGGTGTGTGAGCGTGTTAATGGGGAACGGTGTGTGAGCGTGTTAATGGGGAATGGTGTGTGAGCGTATTAATGGGGAATGTGTGTGAGAGGGTTAATGAGGAACGATTTGTGAGAGCGTTAATGGGGAACAGTCTGTGAGCGTGTTAATGGGGTACGGTGTGTGAGAGTGTTAATGGGGAACAGAGTTTAAGAGTGTTAATGGGGAATGGTTTGTGCTAGTGTTAATGGGGAACGGTGTGTGAGAGCGTTAATGGGGAACGGTGTGTGAGAGTGTTAATGGGGAACGGTGTGTGAGATTGTTAATGGGGAACGGTGTGTGAGCGTGTTAATGGGGAATGGTGTGTGAGAGTGCTAATGGGGAACAGTGTGTGAGAGTGTTATTGGGAACAGTGTGTGAGAGTGTTATTCAAGAACGGTGTGTGAGCGTATTAATGGGGAACGGTGTGTGAGAGGGTTAATGGGGAACGGTTTGTGAGAACGTAAATGGGGATTGCTGTCTGAGAGTGTTTATGGTGAATGGTGTCTGACAGCGTTAACGGGGAACTTTGTGTGAGAGTGTTATTGGGGAACGGTGTGTGAGAGAGTCAATGGGGAACAGTGTGTGAGAGTGTTAATGGGGAACGGTGTGTGAGAGTGTCAATGGGGAATGGTGTGTGAGAGTG
Organism: Hypanus sabinus; assembly: GCF_030144855.1. Lineage (NCBI taxonomy): Eukaryota > Metazoa > Chordata > Chondrichthyes > Myliobatiformes > Dasyatidae > Hypanus > Hypanus sabinus. The sequence continues at coordinate 393,695 of NW_026778938.1, forward strand.
TCAATGGGGAACGGTGTGTGAGAGTGTTAATGGGGAATGGTGTGTGAGAGTGTCAATGGGGAACGGTGTGTGAGCGTGTCAATGGGGAACAGTGTGTCAGAGTGTTAATGGGGAATGGTGTGTGAGAGTGTTAATGGGGAACGGTGTGTGAGAGTGTTAATGGGGAACGGTGTGTGAGAGCGTTAATGGGGAACGGTGTGTGAGAGTGTTAATGGGGAACAAAGTGAGAGAGCGTTAATGGGGAACGGTGTGTGAGAGTGTTAATGGGGAACAAGGTGAGAGAGTGTTAATGGGGAACGGTCTGCGAGACTGTTAATGGGGAATGGTTTGTGAGAGTTTTAATGGGGAACGGTGTGTGAGTGCATTAATGGGGTATGGTTTGTGAAAGTGTTAATGTGGAAAGGTGTGTGAGAATGTTAATGGGAAACGGTGTGTGAGAGCGTTAATGTGGAACCAAGTGTGAGAGCGTTAATGGGGAACGGTGTGTGAGAGCGTTAATGGGGAACGGTGTGTGAGAGTGTTAATGGGGAAAGGTATGTGAGAGTGTTATTGGGGAACGCTGTGTGAGAGTGTTATTCAGGAACGGTGTGTGAGAGAGTCAATGGGGAACGGTGTGTGAGAGTGTTAATGGGGAACGGTGTGTGAGCGTGTTAATGGGGAACGGACTGTGAGAGTGATAATGGGGAATGGTGTGTGAGCGTATTAATGGGGAACGGTGTGTGAGAGGGTTAATGGGGAACTGTGTGTGAGAGTGTTAATGGGGAACAAAGTGAGAGAGCGTTAATGGTGAACAGAGTTTAAGAGCGTTAATGGGGAATGGTTTGTGCTAGTGTTAATGGGGAATGGTTTGTGCTATTTTTAATAGGGAACGGTGTGTGAGAGTGTTAACTGGGAACGGTGTGTGAGAGTGTTAATGGGGAATGGTGTGTGAGAGTGTTAATGGGGAACTGTGTGTGAGAGTGTCAATGGGGAATGGTGTGTGAGAGTGTCAATGGGGAACGGTGTGTGAGAGTGTTAACTGGGAACGGTGTGTGAGAGTGTCAATGGGGAACGGTGTGTGACCGTGTTAATGGGGAACGGTGTGTGAGAGTGTCAATGGGGAACGGTGTGTGAGAGTGTCAATGGGGAACGGTGTGTGAGAGTGTTAATGGGGAACGGTGTGTGAGCGTGTTAATGGGGTACGGTGTGTGAGAGCGTTAATGGGGAACTGTGTGTGAGAGTGTTAATGGGGAACAAAGTGAGAGAGCGTTAATGGTCAACAGAGTTTAAGAGTGTTAATGGGGAATGGTGTGTGAGAGCATTAATGGGGAATGGTGTGTGAGAGCGTTAATGGGGAACAGTGTGTGAGAGTGTTAATGGGGAACGGTGAGTGAGAGTGTGAATGGGGAACGGTGTGTGAGAGTGTTAATGGGGTACGGTGTGTGAGAGCGTTAAAGGGGAACTGTGTGTGAGAGTGTTTATGGGGAACGGTGTGTGAGAGCGTTAATGGGGTATGGTTTGTGAAAGTGTTAATGGGGAACGGTGTGTGAGAGTGTTAATGGGGAACAAAGTGAGACAGTGTTAATGGGGAACGGTCTGCCAGACTGTCAATGGGGTATGGTTTGTGAAATTGTTAATGGGGAACGGTGTGTGAGAGTGTTAATGGGAACAAATTGTGAGAGTGTTAATGGGGAAAGGTGTGTGAGAGTGTTATTGGAGAACGGTGTGTGAGAGTGTCAATGGGGAACGGGTGTGTGAGAGTGTCAATGGGGAACGGTGTGTGAGAGTGTTATTGGGGAACGGTGTGTGAGAGTGTTAATGGGGAATGGTGTGTGAGAGTGTTAATGGGGAATGGTGTGTGAGTGTGTCAATGGGGAACGGTGTGTGAGAGTGTTAATGGGGAGTGGTGTGTGAGAGTGTTATTGGGGAACGGTGTGTGAGCGTGTTAATGGGGAACGGTGTGTGAGCGTGTTGATGGGGAACGGTGTGTGAGAGGGTTAATGGGGAACGGTGTGTGAGAGCGTTAATGGGGAACGGTGTGTGAGAACGTTAATGGGGAACGGTCTGCCAGACTGTTAATGGGGAATGGTTTGTGAGAGTTTTAATGGGGAACGTTGTGTGAGTGCATTAATGGGGTATGGTTTGTGAAAGTGTTAATGGGGAAAGGAGTGTGAGAATGTTAATGGGAAACGGTGTGTGAGAGCGTTAATGTGGAACCAAGTGTGAGAGCGTTAATGGGGAACGGTGTGTGAGAGCGTTAATGGGGAATGGTGTGTGAGAGTGTTAATGGGGAACAGTGTGTGAGAGTGTTATTGGGAACAGTGTGTGAGAGTGTCAATGGGGAACGGTGTGTGAGAGTGTTATTGGGAACAGTGTGTGAGAGCGTTAATGGGGAACGGTGTGTGAGAGTGTTAATGGGGAACGGTGTGTGAGAGCGTTAATGGGGAACGGTGTGTGAGAGTGTTAATGGGGAATGGTGTGTGAGATTGTTAATGGGGAACGGTGTGTGAGCGTGTTAATGGGGAATGGTGTGTGAGAGTGCTAATGGGGAACAGTGTGTGAGAGTGTTATTGGGAACAGTGTGTGAGAGTGTTAATGGGGAACAAATTGTGAGAGTGTTAATGGGGAAAGGTGTGTGAGAGTGTTATTGGGGAACGCTGTGTGAGAGTGTTATTCAGGAACGGTGTGTAAGAGAGTCAATGGGGAACGGTGTGTGAGCGTGTTAATGGGGAACTGTGTGTGAGAGTGTTAATGGGGAACGGTGTGTGAGAGTGTTAATGGGGAATGGTGTGTGAGCGTATTAATGGGGAAAGGTGTGTGAGAGGGTTAATGGGGAACGATTTGTGAGAGCGTTAATGGGGAACAGTCTGTGAGCGTGTTAATGGGGTACGGTGTGTGAGAGTGTTAATGGGGAACAGAGTTTAAGAGTGTTAATGGGGAATGGTTTGTGCTAGTGTTAATGGGGAACGGTGTGTGAGAGCGTTAATGGGGAACGGTGTGTGAGAGTGTTAATGGGGTACGGTGTGTGAGATTGTTAATGGGGAACGGTGTGTGAGCGTGTTAATGGGGAATGGTGTGTGAGAGTGCTAATGGGGAACAGTGTGTGAGAGTGTTATTGGGAACAGTGTGTGAGAGTGTTATTCAAGAACGGTGTGTGAGCGTATTAATGGGGAACGGTGTGTGAGAGGGTTAATGGGGAACGGTTTGTGAGAACGTAAATGGGGATTGCTGTCTGAGAGTGTTTATGGTGAATGGTGTCTGACAGCGTTAACGGGGAACTTTGTGTGAGAGTGTTATTGGGGAACGGTGTGTGAGAGAGTCAATGGGGAACAGTGTGTGAGAGTGTTAATGGGGAACGGTGTGTGAGAGTGTCAATGGGGAATGGTGTGTGAGAGTGTCAATGGGGAACGGTGTGTGAGAGTGTTAATGGGGAATGGTGTGTGAGAGTGTCAATGGGGAATGGTGTGTGAGCGTGTCAATGGGGAACAGTGTGTCAGAGTGTTAATGGGGAATGGTGTGTGAGAGTGTTAATGGGGAACGGTGTGTGAGAGTGTTAATGGGGAACGGTGTGTGAGAGCGTTAATGGGGAACGGTGTGTGAGAGTGTTAATGGGGAACAAAGTGAGAGAGCGTTAATGGGGAACGGTGTGTGAGAATGTTAATGGGGAACAAGGTGAGAGAGTGTTAATGGGGAACGGTCTGCGAGACTGTTAATGGGGAATGGTTTGTGAGAGTTTTAATGGGGAACGGTGTGTGAGTGCATTAATGGGGTATGGTTTGTGAAAGTGTTAATGGGGAAAGGTGTGTGAGAATGTTAATGGGAAACGGTGTGTGAGAGCGTTAATGTGGAACCAAGTGTGAGAGCGTTAATGGGGAACGGTGTGTGAGAGCGTTAATGGGGAACGGTGTGTGAGAGTGTTAATGGGGAAAGGTATGTGAGAGTGTTATTGGGGAACGCTGTGTGATGTGTTATTCAGGAACGGTGTGTGAGAGAGTCAATGGGGAACGGTGTGTGAGAGTGTTAATGGGGAACGGTGTGTGAGCGTGTTAATGGGGAACGGTGTGTGAGAGTGATAATGGGGAATGGTGTGTGAGCGTGTCAATGGGGAACAGTGTGTCAGAGTGTTAATGGGGAATGGTGTGTGAGAGTGTTAATGGGGAACGGTGTGTGAGAGTGTTAATGGGGAACGGTGTGTGAGAGCGTTAATGGGGAACGGTGTGTGAGAGTGTTAATGGGGAACAAGGTGAGAGAGTGTTAATGGGGAACGGTGTGTGAGAGTGTTAATGGGGAACAAGGTGAGAGAGTGTTAATGGGGAACGGTCTGCGAGACTGTTAATGGGGAATGGTTTGTGAGAGTTTTAATGGGGAACGGTGTGTGAGTGCATTAATGGGGTATGGTTTGTGAAAGTGTTAATGGGGAAAGGTGTGTGAGAATGTTAATGGGAAACGGTGTGTGAGAGCGTTAATGTGGAACCAAGTGTGAGAGCGTTAATGGGGAACGGTGTGTGAGAGCGTTAATGGGGAACGGTGTGTGAGAGTGTTAATGGGGAAAGGTATGTGAGAGTGTTATTGGGGAACGCTGTGTGAGAGTGTTATTCAGGAACGGTGTGTGAGAGAGTCAATGGGGAACGGTGTGTGAGAGTGTTAATGGGGAACGGTGTGTGAGCGTGTTAATGGGGAACGGAGTGTGAGAGTGATAATGGGGAATGGTGTGTGAGCGTATTAATGGGGAACGGTGTGTGAGAGGGTTAATGGGGAACTGTGTGTGAGAGTGTTAATGGGGAACAAAGTGAGAGAGCGTTAATGGTGAACAGAGTTTAAGAGCGTTAATGGGGAATGGTTTGTGCTAGTGTTAATAGGGAACGGTGTGTGAGAGTGTTAACTGGGAACGGTGTGTGAGAGTGTTAATGGGGAATGGTGTGTGAGAGTGTTAATGGGGAACTGTGTGTGAGAGTGTCAATGGGGAATGGTGTGTGAGAGTGTCAATGGGGAACGGTGTGTGAGAGTGTTAACTGGGAACGGTGTGTGAGAGTGTTAATGGGGAACGGTCTGCGAGACTGTTAATGGGGAATGGTTTGTGAGAGTTTTAATGGGGAACGGTGTGTGAGTGCATTAATGGGGTATGGTTTGTGAAAGTGTTAATGTGGAAAGGTGTGTGAGAATGTTAATGGGAAACGGTGTGTGAGAGCGTTAATGTGGAACCAAGTGTGAGAGCGTTAATGGGGAACGGTGTGTGAGAGCGTTAATGGGGAACGGTGTGTGAGAGTGTTAATGGGGAAAGGTATGTGAGAGTGTTATTGGGGAACGCTGTGTGAGAGTGTTATTCAGGAACCGTGTGTGAGAGAGTCAATGGGGAACGGTGTGTGAGAGTGTTAATGGGGAACGGTGTGTGAGCGTGTTAATGGGGAACGGAGTGTGAGAGTGATAATGGGGAATGGTGTGTGAGCGTATTAATGGGGAACGGTGTGTGAGAGGGTTAATGGGGAACTGTGTGTGAGAGTGTTAATGGGGAACAAAGTGAGAGAGCGTTAATGGTGAACAGAGTTTAAAAGCGTTAATGGGGAATGGTTTGTGCTAGTGTTAATGGGGAATGGTTTGTGCTAGTTTTAATAGGGAACGGTGTGTGAGAGTGTTAACTGGGAACGGTGTGTGAGAGTGTTAATGGGGAATGGTGTGTGAGAGTGTTAATGGGGAACTGTGTGTGAGAGTGTCAATGGGGAACGGTGTGTGAGAGTGTTAATGGTGAACGGTGTGTGAGAGTGTCAATGGGGAACGGTGTGTGAGAGTGTTAACTGGGAACGGTGTGTGAGAGTGTCAATGGGGAACGGTGTGTGACCGTGTTAATGGGGAACGGTGTGTGAGAGTGTCAATGGGGAACGGTGTGTGAGAGTGTCAATGGGGAACGGTGTGTGAGAGTGTTAATGGGGAACGGTGTGTGAGCGTGTTAATGGGGTACGGTGTGTGAGAGCGTTAATGGGGAACTGTGTGTGAGAGTGTTAATGGGGAACAAAGTGAGAGAGCGTTAATGGTCAACAGAGTTTAAGAGTGTTAATGGGGAATGGTGTGTGAGAGCATTAATGGGGAATGGTGTGTGAGAGCGTTAATGGGGAACAGTGTGTGAGAGTGTTAATGGGGAACGGTGAGTGAGAGTGTGAATGGGGAACGGTGTGTGAGAGTGTTAATGGGGTACGGTGTGTGAGAGCGTTAATGGGGAACTGTGTGTGAGAGTGTTTATGGGGAACGGTGTGTGAGAGCGTTAATGGGGTATGGTTTGTGAAAGTGTTAATGGGGAAAGGTGTGTGAGAGTGTTAATGGGGAACAAAGTGAGACAGTGTTAATGGGGAACGGTCTGCCAGACTGTCAATGGGGTATGGTTTGTGAAATTGTTAATGGGGAACGGTGTGTTAGAGTGTTAATGGGGAACAAATTGTGAGAGTGTTAATGGGGAAAGGTGTGTGAGAGTGTTATTGGGGAACGGTGTGTGAGAGTGTCAATGGGGAACGGTGTGTGAGAGTGTCAATGGGGAACGGTGTGTGAGAGTGTTATTGGGGAACGGTGTGTGAGAGTGTTAATGGGGAATGGTGTGTGAGAGTGTTAATGGGGAATGGTGTGTGAGTGTGTCAATGGGGAACGGTGTGTGAGAGTGTTAATGGGGAGTGGTGTGTGAGAGTGTTATTGGGGAACGGTGTGTGAGCGTGTTAATGGGGAACGGTGTGTGAGCGTGTTGATGGGGAACGGTGTGTGAGAGGGTTAATGGGGAACGGTGTGTGAGAGCGTTAATGGGGAACGGTGTGTGAGAACGTTAATGGGGAACGGTCTGCCAGACTGTTAATGGGGAATGGTTTGTGAGAGTTTTAATGGGGAACGTTGTGTGAGTGCATTAATGGGGTATGGTTTGTGAAAGTGTTAATGGGGAAAGGAGTGTGAGAATGTTAATGGGAAACGGTGTGTGAGAGCGTTAATGTGGAACCAAGTGTGAGAGCGTTAATGGGGAACGGTGTGTGAGAGCGTTAATGGGGAATGGTGTGTGAGAGTGTTAATGGGGAACAGTGTGTGAGAGTGTTATTGGGAACAGTGTGTGAGAGTGTTAATGGGGAACGGTGTGTGAGAGCGTTAATGGGGAACGGTGTGTGAGAGTGTTATTGGGAACAGTGTGTGAGAGCGTTAATGGGGAACGGTGTGTGAGAGTGTTAATGGGGAATGGTGTGTGAGAGCGTTAATGGGGAACGGTGTGTGAGAGTGTTAATGGGGAATGGTGTGTGAGATTGTTAATGGGGAACGGTGTGTGAGCGTGTTAATGGGGAATGGTGTGTGAGAGTGCTAATGGGGAACAGTGTGTGAGAGTGTTATTGGGAACAGTGTGTGAGAGTGTTAATGGGGAACAAATTGTGAGAGTGTTAATGGGGAAAGGTGTGTGAGAGTGTTATTGGGGAACGCTGTGTGAGAGTGTTATTCAGGAACGGTGTGTAAGAGAGTCAATGGGGAACGGTGTGTGAGCGTGTTAATGGGGAACTGTGTGTGAGAGTGTTAATGGGGAACGGTGTGTGAGAGTGTTAATGGGGAATGGTGTGTGAGCGTATTAATGGGGAAAGGTGTGTGAGAGGGTTAATGGGGAACGATTTGTGAGAGCGTTAATGGGGAACAGTCTGTGAGCGTGTTAATGGGGTACGGTGTGTGAGAGTGTTAATGGGGAACAGAGTTTAAGAGTGTTAATGGGGAATGGTTTGTGCTAGTGTTAATGGGGAACGGTGTGTGAGAGCGTTAATGGGGAACGGTGTGTGAGAGTGTTAATGGGGAACGGTGTGTGAGATTGTTAATGGGGAACGGTGTGTGAGCGTGTTAATGGGGAATGGTGTGTGAGAGTGCTAATGGGGAACAGTGTGTGAGAGTGTTATTGGGAACAGTGTGTGAGAGTGTTATTCAAGAACGGTGTGTGAGCGTATTAATGGGGAACGGTGTGTGAGAGGGTTAATGGGGAACGGTTTGTGAGAACGTAAATCGGGATTGCTGTCTGAGAGTGTTTATGGTGAATGGTGTCTGACAGCGTTAACGGGGAACTTTGTGTGAGAGTGTTATTGGGGAACGGTGTGTGAGAGAGTCAATGGGGAACAGTGTGTGAGAGTGTTAATGGGGAACGGTGTGTGAGAGTGTCAATGGGGAATGGTGTGTGAGAGTGTCAATGGGGAACGGTGTGTGAGAGTGTTAATGGGGAATGGTGTGTGAGAGTGTCAATGGGGAATGGTGTGTGAGCGTGTCAATGGGGAACAGTGTGTCAGAGTGTTAATGGGGAATGGTGTGTGAGAGTGTTAATGGGGAACGGTGTGTGAGAGTGTTAATGGGGAACGGTGTGTGAGAGCGTTAATGGGGAACGGTGTGTGAGAGTGTTAATGGGGAACAAAGTGAGAGAGCGTTAATGGGGAACGGTGTGTGAGAGTGTTAATGGGGAACAAGGTGAGAGAGTGTTAATGGGGAACGGTCTGCGAGACTGTTAATGGGGAATGGTTTGTGAGAGTTTTAATGGGGAACGGTGTGTGAGTGCATTAATGGGGTATGGTTTGTGAAAGTGTTAATGGGGAAAGGTGTGTGAGAATGTTAATGGGAAACGGTGTGTGAGAGCGTTAATGTGGAACCAAGTGTGAGAGCGTTAATGGGGAACGGTGTGTGAGAGCGTTAATGGGGAACGGTGTGTGAGAGTGTTAATGGGGAAAGGTATGTGAGAGTGTTATTGGGGAACGCTGTGTGAGAGTGTTATTCAGGAACGGTGTGTGAGAGAGTCAATGGGGAACGGTGTGTGAGAGTGTTAATGGGGAACGGTGTGTGAGCGTGTTAATGGGGAACGGAGTGTGAGAGTGATAATGGGGAATGGTGTGTGAGCGTGTCAATGGGGAACAGTGTGTCAGAGTGTTAATGGGGAATGGTGTGTGAGAGTGTTAATGGGGAACGGTGTGTGAGAGTGTTAATGGGGAACGGTGTGTGAGAGCGTTAATGGGGAACGGTGTGTGAGAGTGTTAATGGGGAACAAAGTGAGAGAGCGTTAATGGGGAACGGTGTGTGAGAGTGTTAATGGGGAACAAGGTGAGAGAGTGTTAATGGGGAACGGTCTGCGAGACTGTTAATGGGGAATGGTTTGTGAGAGTTTTAATGGGGAACGGTGTGTGAGTGCATTAATGGGGTATGGTTTGTGAAAGTGTTAATGGGGAAAGGTGTGTGAGAATGTTAATGGGAAACGGTGTGTGAGAGCGTTAATGTGGAACCAAGTGTGAGAGCGTTAATGGGGAACGGTGTGTGAGAGCGTTAATGGGGAACGGTGTGTGAGAGTGTTAATTGGGAATGGTATGTGAGAGTGTTATTGGGGAACGCTGTGTGAGAGTGTTATTCAGGAACGGTGTGTGAGAGAGTCAATGGGGAACGGTGTGTGCGAGTGTTAATGGGGAACGGTGTGTGAGCGTGTTAATGGGGAACGGAGTGTGAGAGTGATAATGGGGAATGGTGTGTGAGCGTATTAATGGGGAACGGTGTGTGAGAGGGTTAATGGGGAACTGTGTGTGAGAGTGTTAATGGGGAACAAAGTGAGAGAGCGTTAATGGTGAACAGAGTTTAAGAGCGTTAATGGGGAATGGTTTGTGCTAGTGTTAATAGGGAACGGTGTGTGAGAGTGTTAACTGGGAACGGTGTGTGAGAGTGTTAATGGGGAATGGTGTGTGAGAGTGTTAATGGGGAACTGTGTGTGAGAGTGTCAATGGGGAATGGTGTGTGAGAGTGTCAATGGGGAACGGTGTGTGAGAGTGTTAACTGGGAACGGTGTGTGAGAGTGTCAATGGGGAACGGTGTGTGACCGTGTTAATGGGGAACGGTGTGTGAGAGTGTCAATGGGGAACGGTGTGTGAGAGTGTCAATGGGGAACGGTGTGTGAGAGTGTTAATGGGGAACGGTGTGTGAGCGTGTTAATGGGGTACGGTGTGTGAGAGCGTTAATGGGGAACTGTGTGTGAGAGTGTTAATGGGGAACAAAGTGAGAGAGCGTTAATGGTCAACAGAGTTTAAGAGTGTTAATGGGGAATGGTGTGTGAGAGCATTAATGGGGAATGGTGTGTGAGAGCGTTAATGGGGAACGGTGTGTGAGAGTGTTAAAGGGGAACAAAGTGAGAGAGCGTTAATGGGGAACAGAGGTTAAGAGTGTTAATGGGGAATGGCTAGTGCTAGTGTTAATGGGGAACGGTGTGTGAGTGCATTAATGGGGTATGGTTTGTGAAAGTGTTAATGGGGAAAGGTGTGTGAGAATGTTAATGGGAAACGGTGTGTGAGAGCATTAATGTGGAACCAAGTGTGAGTGTGTTAATGGGGAACAGTGTGAGAGAGCGTTAATGGGGATTGCTGTGTGAGAGTGTTAATGGTGAATGGTGTGTGAGAGCGTTAATGGGGAACAAATTGTGAGAGTGTTAATGGGGAAAGGTGTGTCAGAGTGTTATTGGGGAATGGTGTGTGAGAGCGTTAATGGGGATTGCTGGGTGAGAGTGTTTATGGGGAACGGTGTGTGAGCGTGTTAATGGGGAACGCTGTGTGAGCGTGTTAATGGGGAACGGTGTGTGAGAGTGTTTATGGGGAACGGTGTGTGAGCTTGTTAATGGGGAATGGTGTGTGAGAGTGTCAATGGGGAACGGTGTGTGAGAGTGTTAATGGGGAATGGTGTGTGAGAGTGTCAATGGGGAACGGTGTGTGAGCGTGTCAATGGGGAACAGTGTGTCAGAGTGTTAATGGGGAATGGTGTGTGAGAGTGTTAATGGGGAACGGTGTGTGAGAGTGTTAATGGGGAACGGTGTGTGAGAGCGTTAATGGGGAACGGTGTGTGAGAGTGTTAATGGGGAACAAAGTGAGAGAGCGTTAATGGGGAACGGTGTGTGAGAGTGTTAATGGGGAACAAGGTGAGAGAGTGTTAATGGGGAACGGTCTGCGAGACTGTTAATGGGGAATGGTTTGTGAGAGTTTTAATGGGGAACGGTGTGTGAGTGCATTAATGGGGTATGGTTTGTGAAAGTGTTAATGGGGAAAGGTGTGTGAGAATGTTAATGGGAAACGGTGTGTGAGAGCGTTAATGTGGAACCAAGTGTGAGAGCGTTAATGGGGAACGGTGTGTGAGAGCGTTAATGGGGAACGGTGTGTGAGAGTGTTAATGGGGAAAGGTATGTGAGAGTGTTATTGGGGAACGCTGTGTGAGAGTGTTATTCAGGAACGGTGTGTGAGAGAGTCAATGGGGAACGGTGTGTGAGAGTGTTAATGGGGAACGGTGTGTGAGCGTGTTAATGGGGAACGGAGTGTGAGAGTGTTAATGGGGAATGGTGTGTGAGCGTATTAATGGGGAACGGTGTGTGAGAGGGTTAATGGGGAACTGTGTGTGAGAGTGTTAATGGGGAACAAAGTGAGAGAGCGTTAATGGTGAACAGAGTTTAAGAGCGTTAATGGGGAATGGTTTGTGCTAGTGTTAATGGGGAATGGTTTGTGCTAGTTTTAATAGGGAACGGTGTGTGAGAGTGTTAACTGGGAACGGTGTGTGAGAGTGTTAATGGGGAATGGTGTGTGAGAGTGTTAATGGGGAACTGTGTGTGAGAGTGTCAATGGGGAATGGTGTGTGAGAGTGTCAATGGGGAACGGTGTGTGAGAGTGTTAACTGGGAACGGTGTGTGAGAGTGTCAATGGGGAACGGTGTGTGACCGTGTTAATGGGGAACGGTGTGTGAGAGTGTCAATGGGGAACGGTGTGTGAGAGTGTCAATGGGGAACGGTGTGTGAGAGTGTTAATGGGGAACGGTGTGTGAGCGTGTTAATGGGGTACGGTGTGTGAGAGCGTTAATGGGGAACTGTGTGTGAGAGTGTTAATGGGGAACAAAGTGAGAGAGCGTTAATGGTCAACAGAGTTTAAGAGTGTTAATGGGGAATGGTGTGTGAGAGCATTAATGGGGAATGGTGTGTGAGAGCGTTAATGGGGAACAGTGTGTGAGAGTGTTAATGGGGAACGGTGAGTGAGAGTGTGAATGGGGAACGGTGTGTGAGAGTGTTAATGGGGTACGGTGTGTGAGAGCGTTAATGGGGAACTGTGTGTGAGAGTGTTTATGGGGAACGGTGTGTGAGAGCGTTAATGGGGTATGGTTTTTGAAAGTGTTAATGGGGAACGGTGTGTGAGAGTGTTAATGGGGAACAAAGTGAGACAGTGTTAATGGGGAACGGTCTGCCAGACTGTCAATGGGGTATGGTTTGTGAAATTGTTAATGGGGAACGGTGTGTTAGAGTGTTAATGGGGAACAAATTGTGAGAGTGTTAATGGGGAAAGGTGTGTGAGAGTGTTATTGGGGAACGGTGTGTGAGAGTGTCAATGGGGAACGGTGTGTGAGAGTGTCAATGGGGAACGGTGTGTGAGAGTGTTATTGGGGAACGGTGTGTGAGAGTGTTAATGGGGAATGGTGTGTGAGAGTGTTAATGGGGAATGGTGTGTGAGTGTGTCAATGGGGAACGGTGTGTGAGAGTGTTAATGGGGAGTGGTGTGTGAGAGTGTTATTGGGGAACGGTGTGTGAGCGTGTTAATGGGGAACGGTGTGTGAGCGTGTTGATGGGGAACGGTGTGTGAGAGTGTTAATGTGGAACGGTGTGTGAGAGCGTTAATGGGGATCGGTGTGTGAGAGCGTTAATGGGGAACGGTGTGTGAGAACGTTAATGGGGAACGGTCTGCCAGACTGTTAATGGGGAATGGTTTGTGAGAGTTTTAATGGGGAACGGTGTGTGAGTGCATTAATGGGGTATGGTTTGTGAAAGTGTTAATGGGGAAAGGAGTGTGAGAATGTTAATGGGAAACGGTGTGTGAGAGCGTTAATGTGGAACCAAGTGTGAGAGCGTTAATGGGGAACGGTGTGTGAGAGCGTTAATGGGGAATGGTGTGTGAGAGTGTTAATGGGGAACAGTGTGTGAGAGTGTTATTGGGAACAGTGTGTGAGAGTGTTAATGGGGAACGGTGTGTGAGAGCGTTAATGGGGAACGGTGTGTGAGAGTGTTATTGGGAACAGTGTGTGAGAGCGTTAATGGGGAACGGTGTGTGAGAGTGTTAATGGGGAACGGTGTGTGAGAGCGTTAATGGGGAACGGTGTGTGAGAGTGTTAATGGGGAATGGTGTGTGAGAGCGTTAATGGGGAACGGTGTGTGAGAGTGTTATTGGGAACAGTGTGTGAGAGTGTTAATGGGGAACAAATTGTGAGAGTGTTAATGGGGAAAGGTGTGTGAGAGTGTTATTGGGGAACGCTGTGTGAGAGTGTTATTCAGGAACGGTGTGTAAGAGAGTCAATGGGGAACGGTGTGTGAGCGTGTTAATGGGGAACGGTGTGTGAGAGTGTTAATGGGGAACGGTGTGTGAGAGTGTTAATGGGGAATGGTGTGTGAGCGTATTAATGGGGAAAGGTGTGTGAGAGGGTTAATGGGGAACGATTTGTGAGAGCGTTAATGGGGAACAGTCTGTGAGCGTGTTAATGGGGTACGGTGTGTGAGAGTGTTAATGGGGAACAGAGTTTAAGAGTGTTAATGGGGAATGGTTTGTGCTAGTGTTAATGGGGAACGGTGTGTGAGAGCGTTAATGGGGAACGGTGTGTGAGAGTGTTAATGGGGAACGGTGTGTGAGATTGTTAATGGGGAACGGTGTGTGAGCGTGTTAATGGGGAATGGTGTGTGAGAGTGCTAATGGGGAACAGTGTGTGAGAGTGTTATTGGGAACAGTGTGTGAGAGTGTTATTCAAGAACGGTGTGTGAGCGTATTAATGGGGAACGGTGTGTGAGAGGGTTAATGGGGAACGGTTTGTGAGAACGTAAATGGGGATTGCTGTCTGAGAGTGTTTATGGTGAATGGTGTCTGACAGCGTTAACGGGGAACTTTGTGTGAGAGTGTTATTGGGGAACGGTGTGTGAGAGAGTCAATGGGGAACAGTGTGTGAGAGTGTTAATGGGGAACGGTGTGTGAGAGTGTCAATGGGGAATGGTGTGTGAGAGTGTCAATGGGGAACGGTGTGTGAGAGTGTTAATGGGGAATGGTGTGTGAGAGTGTCAATGGGGAATGGTGTGTGAGCGTGTCAATGGGGAACAGTGTGTCAGAGTGTTAATGGGGAATGGTGTGTGAGAGTGTTAATGGGGAACGGTGTGTGAGAGTGTTAATGGGGAACGGTGTGTGAGAGCGTTAATGGGGAACGGTGTGTGAGAGTGTTAATGGGGAACAAAGTGAGAGAGCGTTAATGGGGAACGGTGTGTGAGAGTGTTAATGGGGAACAAGGTGAGAGAGTGTTAATGGGGAACGGTCTGCGAGACTGTTAATGGGGAATGGTTTGTGAGAGTTTTAATGGGGAACGGTGTGTGAGTGCATTAATGGGGTATGGTTTGTGAAAGTGTTAATGGGGAAAGGTGTGTGAGAATGTTAATGGGAAACGGTGTGTGAGAGTGTTAATGTGGAACCAAGTGTGAGAGCGTTAATGGGGAACGGTGTGTGAGAGCGTTAATGGGGAACGTTGTGTGAGAGTGTTAATGGGGAAAGGTATGTGAGAGTGTTATTGGGGAACGCTGTGTGAGAGTGTTATTCAGGATCGGTGTGTGAGAGAGTCAATGGGGAACGGTGTGTGAGAGTGTTAATGGGGAACGGTGTGTGAGCGTGTTAATGGGGAACGGAGTGTGAGAGTGATAATGGGGAATGGTGTGTGAGCGTATTAATGGGGAACGGTGTGTGAGAGGGTTAATGGGGAACTGTGTGTGAGAGTGTTAATGGGGAACAAAGTGAGAGAGCGTTAATGGTGAACAGAGTTTAAGAGCGTTAATGGGGAATGGTTTGTGCTAGTGTTAATAGGGAACGGTGTGTGAGAGTGTTAACTGGGAACGGTGTGTGAGAGTGTTAATGGGGAATGGTGTGTAAGAGTGTTAATGGGGAACTGTGTGTGAGAGTGTCAATGGGGAATGGTGTGTGAGAGTGTCAATGGGGAACGGTGTGTGAGAGTGTTAACTGGGAACGGTGTGTGAGAGTGTCAATGGGGAACGGTGTGTGACCGTGTTAATGGGGAACGGTGTGAGAGAGTGTCAATGGGGAACGGTGTGTGAGAGTGTCAATGGGGAACGGTGTGTGAGAGTGTTAATGGGGAACGGTGTGTGAGCGTGTTAATGGGGTACGGTGTGTGAGAGCGTTAATGGGGAACTGTGTGTGAGAGTGTTAATGGGGAACAAAGTGAGAGAGCGTTAATGGTCAACAGAGTTTAAGAGTGTTAATGGGGAATGGTGTGTGAGAGCATTAATGGGGAATGGTGTGTGAGAGCGTTAATGGGGAACGGTGTGTGAGAGTGTTAAAGGGGAACAAAGTGAGAGAGCGTTAATGGGGAACAGAGGTTAAGAGTGTTAATGGGGAATGGCTAGTGCTAGTGTTAATGGGGAACGGTGTGTGAGTGCATTAATGGGGTATGGTTTGTGAAAGTGTTAATGGGGAAAGGTGTGTGAGAATGTTAATGGGAAACGGTGTGTGAGAGCATTAATGTGGAACCAAGTGTGAGTGTGTTAATGGGGAACAGTGTGAGAGAGCGTTAATGGGGATTGCTGTGTGAGAGTGTTAATGGTGAATGGTGTGTGAGAGCGTTAATGGGGAACAAATTGTGAGAGTGTTAATGGGGAAAGGTGTGTCAGAGTGTTATTGGGGAATGGTGTGTGAGAGCGTTAATGGGGATTGCTGGGTGAGAGTGTTTATGGGGAACGGTGTGTGAGCGTGTTAATGGGGAACGCTGTGTGAGCGTGTTAATGGGGAACGGTGTGTGAGAGTGTTTATGGGGAACGGTGTGTGAGCTTGTTAATGGGGAATGGTTTGTGAGAGTGTTAATGGGGAATGGTGTGTGAGAGTGTCAATGCGGAACGGTGTGTGAGAGTGTTAATGGGGAACGGTGTGTGAGAGTGTCAATGGGGAACGGTGTGTGAGAGTGTCAATGGGGAACGGTGTGTGAGAGTGTCAATGGGGAACGGTGTGTGAGAGTGTTAATGGGGTACGGTTTGTGAGAGTGTTAATGGGGAACGGTGTGTGAGAGTGTCAATGGGGAATGGTGTGTGAGAGTGTCAATGGGGAACGGTGTGTGAGAGTGTTAATGGGGAACGGTGTGTGAGAGTGTCAATGGGGAACGGTGTGTGAGCGTGTTAATGGGGTACGGTGTGTGAGAGTGGTAATGGGGAACGGTGTGCGAGCGTACTAATGGGGAACGGTGTGTGAGAGCGTTAATGGGGTACGGTGTGTGACCGTGTTAATGGGGTACGGTGTGTGACCGAGTTAATGGGGAACGGTGTGTGAGCATGTTAATGGGGAACGGTGTGTGAGAGTGTTAATGGGGAACGGTGTGTGACCGTGTTAATGGGGAAGGGTGTGTGAGCATGTTAATGGGGAACGGTGTGTGAGAGTGTTAATGGGGAACGGTGTGTGACCGTGTTAATGGGGAAGGGTGTGTGAGCCTGTTAATGGGGAACGGTGTGTGACAGTGTTAATGGGGAAGGGTGTGTGAGAGTGTTAATGGGGAATGGTGTGTGACCGTGTTAATGGGGAACAAAGTGTGTGAGCTTGTTAATGGGGAACGGTGTGTGAGAGTGTTAATGGGGAACAGTGTGTGAGAGTGTCAATGGGGAACGGTGTGTGAGAGTGTCAATGGGGAACGGTGTGCGAGCGTGCTAATGGGGAACGGTGTGTGAGAGCGTTAATGGGGTACGGTGTGTGAGAGTGTCAATGGGGAACGGTGTGTGAGAGTGTTAATGGGGAACGGTGTGTGAGCCTGTTAATGGGGAACGGTGTGTGAGAGTGTTAATGGGGAACAGTGTGTGAGAGTGTTAATGGGGTATGGTGTGTGAGCGTGTTAATGGGGAACGGTGTGTGAGAGTGTCAATGGGGAACGTTGTGTGAGAGTGTCAATGGGGAACGGTGTGTGAGAGTGTTAATGGGGTACGGTGTGTGAGCGTGTTAATGGGGAACGGTGTGTGAGAGTGTCAATGGGGAATGGTGTGTGAGCGTATTAATGGGGAACGGTGTGTGAGAGTGTTAATGGGGAACGGTGTGTGAGAGTGTTAATGGGGAACGGTGTGTGACCGTGTTAATGGGAAACGGTGTGTGAGCATGTTAATGGGGAACGGTGTGTGAGAATGTTAATGGGGAACGGTGTGTGAGAGTGTCAATGGGGAATGGTGTGTGAGAGAGTCAATGGGGAACGGTGTGTGAGAGTGTTAATGGGGAATGGTGTGTGAGCCTGTTAATGGGGAACGGTGTGTGAGAGGGTTAATGGGGAACAGTGTGTGAGAGTGTTAATGTGGAATGGTGTGTGAGAGTGTTAATGGGGAAAGGTGTGTGACCGTGTTAATGGGGAAGGGTGTGTGAGAGTGTTAATGGGGAATGGTGTGTGAGAGTGTCAATGGGGAACGGTGTGTGAGAGTGTTTATGGGGAACGGTGTGTGAGAGTGTTAATGGGGAACGGTGTGTGAGAGTGTCAATGGGGAACGGTGTGTGAGAGTGTCAATGGGGAACGGTGTGTGAGAGTGTCAATGGGGAACGGTGTGTGCGAGTGTTTATGGGGAACGGTGCGTGAGAGTGTTAATGGGGAATGGTGTGTGAGAGTGTCAATGGGGAACAGTGTGTGAGAGTGTTAATGGGGAACGGTGTGTGAGAGTGTTAATGGGGAACGGTGTGTGAGCGTGTTAATGGGGAACGGTGTGTGAGAGTGTTAATGGGGAACGGTGTGTGAGAGTGTTAATGGTGAATGGTGTGTGAGCGTATTAATGGGGAACGGTGTGTGAGAGCGTTAATGGGGAACGGTGTGTGAGAGCGTTAATGGGGAACGGTGTGTGAGAGCGTTAATGGGGAACGGTGTGTGAGAGGGTTAATGGGGAACGATTTGTGAGAGCGTTAATGGGGAACAGTCTGTGAGCGTATTAATGGGGAACGGTGTGTGAGTGCATTACTGGGGTATGGTTTGTGAAAGTGTTAATGGGGAAAGGTGTGTGAGAATGTTAATGGGGAACGATTTGTGAGAGCGTTAATGGGGAACAAAGTGAGAGAGTGTTAATGGGGAACGGTCTGCCAGACTGTTAATGGGGAATGGTTTGTGAGAGTTTTAATGGGGAACGGTGTGTGATTGCATTAATGGGGTATGGTTTGTGAAATTGTTAATGGGGAACGGTGTGTGAGAGCGTTAATGGGGAACTGTGTGTGAGAGTGTTAATGGGGAACAAAGTGAGAGAGCGTTAATGGTCAACAGAGTTTAAGAGTGTTAATGGGGAATGGTGTGTGAGAGCATTAATGGGGAATGGTGTGTGAGAGCGTTAATGGGGAACGGTGTGTGAGAGTGTTAAAGGGGAACAAAGTGAGAGAGCGTTAATGGGGAACAGAGGTTAAGAGTGTTAATGGGGAATGGCTTGTGCTAGTGTTAATGGGGAACGGTGTGTGAGTGCATTAATGGGGTATGGTTTGTGAAAGTGTTAATGGGGAAAGGTGTGTGAGAATGTTAATGGGAAACGGTGTGTGAGATCATTAATGTGGAAACAAGAATGAGTGTGTTAATGGGGAACAGTGTGAGAGAGCGTTAATGGGGATTGCTGAGTGAGAGTGTTAATGGTGAATGGTGTGTGAGAGCATTAATGGGGAACAAATTGTGAGAGTGTTAATGGGGAAAGGTGTGCCAGAGTGTTATTGGGGAATGGTGTGTGAGAGCGTTAATGGGGAATGGTGTGTGACCGTGTTAATGGGGAACGGTGTGAGAGAGTGTCAATGGGGAACGGTGTGTGAGTGTGTTAATGGGGAACGGTGTGTGAGAGTGTTTATGGGGAACGGTGTGTGAGAGTGTTAAAGGGGAACAAAGTGAGAGAGCGTTAATGGGGAACAGTGTGTGAGAGTGTTAATGTGGAATGGTGTGTGAGAGTGTTAATGGGGAAAGGTGTGTGACCGTGTTAATGGGGAACGGTGTGTGAGAGTGTTAGTGGGGAATGGTGTGTGACCGTGTTAATGGGGAACGGTGTGAGAGAGTGTTAATGGGGAATGGTGTGTGAGAGTGTCAATGGGGAACGGTGTGTGAGAGTATTAATGGGGAACGGTGTGTGAGAGTGTCAATGGGGAACGGTGTGTGAGAGTGTTAATGGGGAACGGTGTGTGAGAGTGTCAATGGGGAACGGTGTGTGAGAGTGTTAATGGGGAACGGTGTGTGAGAGTGTCAATGGGGAACGGTGTGTGAGAGTGTCAATGGGGAACGGTGTGTGAGAGTGTCAATGGGGAACGGTGTGTGAGAGTGTATATGGGGAACGGTGTGTGAGAGTGTTTATGGGGAACGGTGCGTGAGAGTGTTAATGGGGAATGGTGTGTGAGAGTGTCAATGGGGAACAGTGTGTGAGAGTGTTAATGGGGTACGGTGTGTGAGCGTGTTAATGGGGAACGGTGTGTGAGAGTGTCAATGGGGAACGTTGTGTGAGAGTGTTAATGGGGAACGGTGTGTGAGAGTGTTAATGGGGTACGGTGTGTGACAGTGTTAATGGGGAACAGTGTGTGAGAGTGTTTATGGGGAACGGTGTGTGAGAGCGTTAATGGGGAACGGTGTGTGAGAGTGTCAATGGGGAACGGTGTGTGAGAGTGTCAATGGGGAACTGTGTGTGAGAGTGTTAATGGGGAACAGTGTGTGAGAGTGTTAATGGGGAAAGGTGTGTGAGAGTGTTAATGGGGAATGGTGTGTGAGCGTATTAATGGGGAACGGTGTGTGAGAGGGTTAATGGGGAACGATTTGTGAGAGCGTTAATGGGGAACAGTCTGTGAGCGTGTTAATGGGGTACGGTGTGTGAGAGCGTTAATGGGGAACAAAGTGAGAGAGTGTTAATGGGGAACGGTCTGCCAGACTGTTAATGGGGAATGGTTTGTGAGAGTTTTAATGGGGAACGGTGTGTGATTGCATTAATGGGGTATGGTTTGTGAAATTGTTAATGGGGAACGGTGTGTGAGAGCGTTAATGGGGAAATGTGTGTGAGAGTGTTAATGGGGAACAAAGTGAGAGAGCGTTAATGGTCAACAGAGTTTAAGAGTGTTAATGGGGAATGGTGTGTGAGAGCATTAATGGGGAATGGTGTGTGAGAGCGTTAATGGGGAACGGTGTGTGAGAGTGTTAAAGGGGAACAAAGTGAGAGAGCGTTAATGGGGAACAGAGGTTAAGAGTGTTAATGGGGAATGGCTTGTGCTAGTGTTAATGGGGAACGGTGTGTGAGTGCATTAATGGGGTATGGTTTGTGAAAGTGTTAATGGGGAAAGGTGTGTGAGAATGTTAATGGGAAACGGTGTGTGAGAGCATTAATGTGGAAACAAGAATGAGTGTGTTAATGGGGAACAGTGTGAGAGAGCGTTAATGGGGATTGCTGAGTGAGAGTGTTAATGGTGAATGGTGTGTGAGAGCATTAATGGGGAACAAATTGTGAGAGTGTTAATGGGGAAAGGTGTGCCAGAGTGTTATTGGGGAATGGTGTGTGAGAGCGTTAATGGGGAATGGTGTGTGACCATGTTAATGGGGAACGGTGTGAGAGAGTGTCAATGGGGAACGGTGTGTGAGTGTGTTAATGGGGAACGGTGTGTGAGAGTGTTTATGGGGAACGGTGTGTGAGCTTGTTAATGGGGAATGGTGTGTGAGAGTGTTAATGGGGAACGGTGTGTGAGAGTGTCAATGGGGAACGGTGTGTGAGAGTGTTAATGGGGAACGGTGTGTGAGAGTGTTAATGGGGAACGTGTGTGAGAGTGTTAATGGGGAATGGTGTGTGAGAGTGTCAATGGGGAACGGTGTGTGAGAGTGTCAATGGGGAACGGTGTGTGAGAGTGTCAATGGGGAACGGTGTGTGAGAGTGTTAATGGGGAACTGTGTGTGAGAGTGTTAATGGGGAACGGTGTGTGAGAGTGTCAATGGGGAACGGTGTGTGAGAGTGTCAATGGGGAACGGTGTGGGAGAGTGTTAATGGGGAACGTGTGTGAGAGTGTTAATGGGGAATGGTGTGTGAGAGTGTCAATGGGGAACGGTGTGTGAGAGTGTCAATGGGGAACGGTGTGTGAGAGTGTTAATGGGGAACGGTGTGTGAGAGTGTCAATGGGGAACGGTGTGTGAGCGTGTTAATGGGGTACGGTGTGTGAGAGTGGTAATGGGGAACGGTGTGTGAGCGTGTTAATGGGGAACGGTGTGTGACCGTGTTAATGGGGAAGGGTGTGTGAGCCTGTTAATGGGGAACGGTGTGTGAGAGTGTTAATGGGGAACGGTGTGTGAGAGTGTTAATGGGGAACGGTGTGTGAGAGTGTCAATGGGGAACGGTGTGTGAGAGTGTCAATGGGGAACGGTGTGTGAGAGTGTTAATGGGGAACGGTGTGTGAGAGTGTTAATGGGGAACAGTGTGTGAGAGTGTCAATGGGGAACGGTGTGTGAGAGTGTTAATGGGGAACGCTGTGTGAGAGTGTTATTCAGGAACGGTGTGTGAGAGAGTCAATGGGGAACGGTGTGTGAGAGTGTTAATGGGGAACGGTGTGTGAGCGTGTTAATGGGGAACAAAGTTTGACAGCGTTAATGTGGAATGGTGAGTGAGAGTGTTAAAGGGGAACGGTGTGTGACAGTGTTAATGTGGAACGGTGTGTGAGCGTATTAATGGGGAACGGTGTGTGACCGTGTTAATGGGGAACTGTGTGTGAGAGTGTTAATGGGGAACGGTGTGTGAGAGTGTTAATGGGGAACGGTGTGTGAGAGTGTCAATGGGGAACGGTGTGTGAGAGTGTTAATGGGGAACAGTGTGTGAGAGTGTTAATGGGGAACGGTGTGTGAGAGTGTTAATGGGGAACGGTGTGTGAGCATGTTAATGGGGAACGGTGGGTGAGAGTGCTAATGGGGAACAAAGTGAGAGAGCGTTAATGGGGAACGGTGTGTGAGAGTGTTAATGGGTAACAAAGTGAGAGAGTGTTAATGGGGAACGGTCTGCCAGACTGTTAATGGGGAATGGTTTGTGAGTGTTTTAATGGGGAACGGTGTGTGAGAGTGCATTAATGGGGTATGGTTTGTGAAAGTGTTAATGGGGAAAGGTGTGTGAGAATGTTAATGGGAAACGGTGTGTGAGAGCGTTAATGTGGAACCAAGTGTGAGAGCGTTAATGGGGAACGGTGTGTGAGAGCGTTAATGGGGAACGCTGTGTGAGAGTGTTAATGGGGAACGGTGTGTGAGAGTGTTAATGGGGAATGGTGTGTGAGAGTGTTAATGGGGAAAGGTATGTGAGAGTGTTATTGGGGAACGCTGTGTGAGAGTGTTATTCAGGAACGGTGTGTGAGAGAGTCAATGGGGAACGGTGTGTGAGAGTGTTAATGGGGTACGGTGTGTGAGCGTGTTAATGGGGAACGGAGTGTGAGAGTGTTAATGGGGAACGGTGTGTGAGAGTGTTAATGGGGAACGGTGTGTGAGCGTGTTAATGGGGTACGGTGTGTGAGAGCGTTAATGGGGAACTGTGTGTGAGAGTGTTAATGGGGAACAAAGTGAGAGAGCGTTAATGGTCAACAGAGTTTAAGAGTGTTAATGGGGAATGGTGTGTGAGAGCATTAATGGGGAATGGTGTGTGAGAGCGTTAATGGGGAACGGTGTGTGAGAGTGTTAAAGGGGAACAAAGTGAGAGAGCGTTAATGGGGAACAGAGGTTAAGAGTGTTAATGGGGAATGGCTTGTGCTAGTGTTAATGGGGAACGGTGTGTGAGTGCATTAATGGGGTATGGTTTGTGAAAGTGTTAATGGGGAAAGGTGTGTGAGAATGTTAATGGGAAACGGTGTGTGAGAGCATTAATGTGGAAACAAGAATGAGTGTGTTAATGGGGAACAGTGTGAGAGAGCGTTAATGGGGATTGCTGAGTGAGAGTGTTAATGGTGAATGGTGTGTGAGAGCGTTAATGGGGAACAAATTGTGAGAGTGTTAATGGGGAAAGGTGTGCCAGAGTGTTATTGGGGAATGGTGTGTGAGAGCGTTAATGGGGATTGCTGTGTGAGAGTGCTTATGGGGAACGGTGTGTGAGCGTGTTAATGGGGAAAGCTGTGTGAGCGTGTTAATGGGGAACAGTGTGTGAGAGTGTTTATGGGGAACGGTGTGTGAGCTTGTTAATGGGGAATGGTGTGTGAGAGTGTTAATGGGGAACGGTGTGTGAGAGTGTCAATGGGGAACGGTGTGTGAGAGTGTTAATGGGGAACAGTGTGTGAGAGTGTTAATGGGGAACGTGTGTGAGAGTGTTAATGGGGAATGGTGTGTGAGAGTGTCAATGGGGAACGGTGTGTGAGAGTGTCAATGGGGAACGGTGTGTGAGAGTGTTAATGGGGAACGGTGTGTGAGAGTGTCAATGGGGAACGGTGTGTGAGAGTGTCAATGGGGAATGGTGTGTGAGAGTGTCAATGGGGAACGGTGTGTGAGAGTGTCAATGGGGAACGGTGTGTGAGAGTGTTAATGGGGAACGGTGTGTGAGAGTGTCAATGGGGAACGGTGTGTGAGAGTGTCAATGTGGAACGGTGTGTGAGAGTGTCAATGGGGAACGGTGTGTGAGAGTGTTAATGGGGA
This sequence comes from Hypanus sabinus, assembly GCF_030144855.1. Classification (NCBI taxonomy): domain Eukaryota; kingdom Metazoa; phylum Chordata; class Chondrichthyes; order Myliobatiformes; family Dasyatidae; genus Hypanus; species Hypanus sabinus. The sequence continues at coordinate 417,275 of NW_026778938.1, forward strand.
ATGTGTGTGAGAGTGTTAATGGGGAATGGTGTGTGAGAGTGTCAATGGGGAACGGTGTGTGAGAGTGTCAATGGGGAACGGTGTGTGAGAGTGTTAATGGGGAACGGTGTGTGAGAGTGTCAATGGGGAACGGTGTGTGAGCGTGTTAATGGGGTACGGTGTGTGAGAGTGTCAATGGGGAACGGTGTGTGAGAGTGGTCATGGGGAACGGTGTGTGAGCGTGTTAATGGGGAACGGTGTGTGACCGTGTTAATTGGGAAGGGTGTGTGAGCCTGTTAATGGGGAACGGTGTGTGAGAGTGTTAATGGTGAATGGTGTGTGAGAGCGTTAATGGGGAACAAATTGTGAGATTGTTAATGGGGAAAGGTATGTGAGAGCGTTATTGGGGAACGCTGTGAGAGAGTGTTATTCAGGAACGGTGTGTGAGAGAGTCAATGGGGATTGCTGTGTGAGAGTGTTTATGGGGAACGGTGTGTGAGCGTGTTAATGGGGAACGCTGTGTGAGCGTGTTAATGGGGAACGGTGTGTGAGAGTGTTTATGGGGAACGGTGTGTGAGCTTGTTAATGGGGAATGGTGTGTGAGAGTGTTAATGGGGAATTGTGTGTGAGAGTGTCAATGGGGAACCGTGTGTGAGAGTGTCAATGGGGAACGGTGTGTGAGAGTGTTAATGGGGAACTGTGTGTGAGAGTGTTAATGGGGAACAAAGTGAGAGAGCGTTAATGGTCAACAGAGTTTAAGAGTGTTAATGGGGAATGGTGTGTGAGCTTGTTAATGGGGAATGGTTTGTGAGAGTTTTAATGGGGAACGCTGTGTGAGTGCATTAATGGGTATGGTTTGTGAAAGTGTTAATGGAGAAAGGTGTGTGAGAATGTTAATGGGAAACGGTGTGTGAGAGCGTTAATGTGGAACCAAGTGTGAGAACGTTACTGGGGAAAGGTGTGTGAGCTTGTTAATGGGGAATGGTGTGTGAGAGTGTTAATGGGGAATGGTGTGTGAGAGTGTCAATGGGGAACCGTGTGTGAGAGTGTCAATGGGGAACGGTGTGTGAGAGTGTTAATGGGGAACTGTGTGTGAGAGTGTTAATGGGGAACAAAGTGAGAGAGCGTTAATGGTCAACAGAGTTTAAGAGTGTTAATGGGGAATGGTGTGTGAGAGCATTAATGGGGAATGGTGTGTGAGAGCGTTAATGGGGAACGGTGTGTGAGAGTGTTAAAGGGGAACAAAGTGAGAGAGCGTTAATGGGGAACAGAGGTTAAGAGTGTTAATGGGGAATGGCTTGTGCTAGTGTTAATGGGGAACGGTGTGTGAGTGCATTAATGGGGTATGGTTTGTGAAAGTGTTAATGGGGAAAGGTGTGTGAGAATGTTAATGGGAAACGGTGTGTGAGAGCATTAATGTGGAAACAAGAATGAGTGTGTTAATGGGGAACAGTGTGAGAGAGCGTTAATGGGGATTGCTGAGTGAGAGTGTTAATGGTGAATGGTGTGTGAGAGCGTTAATGGGGAACAGATTGTGAGAGTGTTAATGGGGAAAGGTGTGCCAGAGTGTTATTGGGGAATGGTGTGTGAGAGCGTTAATGGGGATTGCTGTGTGAGAGTGCTTATGGGGAACGGTGTGTGAGCGTGTTAATGGGGAAAGCTGTGTGAGCGTGTTAATGGGGAACAGTGTGTGAGAGTGTTTATGGGGAACGGTGTGTGAGCTTGTTAATGGGGAATGGTTTGTGAGAGTTTTAATGGGGAACGCTGTGTGAGTGCATTAATGGGTATGGTTTGTGAAAGTGTTAATGGAGAAAGGTGTGTGAGAATGTTAATGGGAAACGGTGTGTGAGAGCGTTAATGTGGAACCAAGTGTGAGAACGTTACTGGGGAACGGTGTGTGAGAGCGTTAATGGGGAATGGTGTGTGAGAGTGTTAATGGGGAACAGTGTGTGAGAGTGTTAATGGGGAACAGTGTGTGAGAGTGTTAATGGGGAACAAATTGTGAGATTGTTAATGGGGAAAGGTATGTGAGAGCGTTATTGGGGAACGCTGTGAGAGAGTGTTATTCAGGAACGGTGTATGAGAGAGTCAATGGGGATTGCTGTGTGAGAGTGTTTATGGGGAACGGTGTGTGAGCGTGTTAATGGGGAACGCTGTGTGAGCGTGTTAATGGGGAACGGTGTGTGAGAGTGTTTATGGGGAACGGTGTGTGAGCTTGTTAATGGGGAATGGTGTGTGAGAGTGTTAATGGGGAATGGTGTGTGAGAGTGTCAATGGGGAACCGTGTGTGAGAGTGTCAATTGGGAACGGTGTGTGAGAGTGTTAATGGGGAACTGTGTGTGAGAGTGTTAATGGGGAACAAAGTGAGAGAGCGTTAATGGTCAACAGAGTTTAAGAGTGTTAATGGGGAATGGTGTGTGAGAGCATTAATGGGGAATGGTGTGTGAGAGCGTTAATGGGGAACGGTGTGTGAGAGTGTTAAAGGGGAACAAAGTGAGAGAGCGTTAATGGGGAACAGAGGTTAAGAGTGTTAATGGGGAATGGCTTGTGCTAGTGTTAATGGGGAACGGTGTGTGAGTGCATTAATGGGGTATGGTTTGTGAAAGTGTTAATGGGGAAAGGTGTGTGAGAATGTTAATGGGAAACGGTGTGTGAGAGCATTAATGTGGAAACAAGAATGAGTGTGTTAATGGGGAACAGTGTGAGAGAGCGTTAATGGGGATTGCTGAGTGAGAGTGTTAATGGTGAATGGTGTGTGAGAGCGTTAATGGGGAACAAATTGTGAGAGTGTTAATGGGGAAAGGTGTGCCAGAGTGTTATTGGGGAATGGTGTGTGAGAGCGTTAATGGGGATTGCTGTGTGAGAGTGCTTATGGGGAACGGTGTGTGAGCGTGTTAATGGGGAAAGCTGTGTGAGCGTGTTAATGGGGAACAGTGTGTGAGAGTGTTTCTGGGGAACGGTGTGTGAGCTTGTTAATGGGGAATGGTGTGTGAGAGTGTTAATGGGGAACGGTGTGTGAGAGTGTCAATGGGGAACGGTGTGTGAGAGTGTTAATGGGGAACGGTGTGTGAGAGTGTTAATGGGGAACGTGTGTGAGAGTGTTAATGGGGAATGGTGTGTGAGAGTGTCAATGGGGAACGGTGTGTGAGAGTGTCAATGGGGAACGGTGTGTGAGAGTGTTAATGGGGAACGGTGTGTGAGAGTGTCAATGGGGAACGGTGTGTGAGAGTGTCAATGGGGAATGGTGTGTGAGAGTGTCAATGGGGAACGGTGTGTGAGAGTGTCAATGGGGAACGGTGTGTGAGAGTGTTAATGGGGAACTGTGTGTGAGAGTGTTAATTGGGAACGGTGTGTGAGAGTGTCAATGGGGAACGGTGTGTGAGAGTGTCAATGTGGAACGGTGTGTCAGAGTGTTAATGGGGAACGTGTGTGAGAGTGTTAATGGGGAATGGTGTGTGAGAGTGTCAATGGGGAACGGTGTGTGAGAGTGTCAATGGGGAACGGTGTGTGAGAGTGTTAATGGGGAACGGTGTGTGAGAGTGTCAATGGGGAACGGTGTGTGAGCGTGTTAATGGGGTTCGGTGTGTGAGAGTGTCAATGGGGAACGGTGTGTGAGAGTGTCAATGTGGAACGGTGTGTGAGAGTGTCAATGGGGAACGGTGTGTGAGAGTGTTAATGGGGAACGTGTGTGAGAGTGTTAATGGGGAATGGTGTGTGAGAGTGTCAATGGGGAACGGTGTGTGAGAGTGTCAATGGGGAACGGTGTGTGAGAGTGTTAATGGGGAACGGTGTGTGAGAGTGTCAATGGGGAACGGTGTGTGAGCGTGTTAATGGGGTACGGTGTGTGAGAGTGGTCATGGGGAACGGTGTGTGAGCGTGTTAATGGGGAACGGTGTGTGACCGTGTTAATAGGGAAGGGTGTGTGAGCCTGTTAATGGGGAACGGTGTGTGAGAGTGTTAATGGGGAACAGTGTGTGAGAGTGTTAATGGGGAACGGTGTGTGAGGGTGTTAATGGGGAACGGTGTGTGAGAGTGTCAATGGGGAACGGTGTGTGAGAGTGTTAATGGGGAACGCTGTGTGAGAGTGTTATTCAGGAACGGTGTGTGAGAGAGTCAATGGGGAACGGTGTGTGAGAGTGTTAATGGGGAACGGTGTGTGAGCGTGTTAATGGGAACAAAGTTTGACAGCGTTAATGTGGAATGGTGAGTGAGAGTGTTAAAGGGGAACGGTGTGTGACAGTGTTAATGTGGAACGGTGTGTGAGCGAATTAATGGGGAACGGTGTGTGACCGTGTTAATGGGGAACGGTGTGTGAGAGTGTTAATGGGGAACGGTGTGTGAGAGTGTTAATGGGGAACGGTGTGTGAGAGTGTCAATGGGGAACGGTGTGTGAGAGTGTTAATAGGGAAAAGTGTGTAAGAGTGTTAATGGGGAACGGTGTGTGAGAGTGTTAATGGGGAACGGTGTGTGAGAGTGTTAATGGGGAACGGTGTGCGAGAGTGTTAATGGGGAACGGTGTGTCCGTGTTAATGGGGAACGGTGTGTGAGCATGTTAATGGGGAACGGTGTGTGAGCGTGTTAATGGGGAACGGTGTGTCCGTGTTAATGGGGAACGGTGTGTGAGCATGTTAATGGGGAACAAATTGTGAGAGTGTTATTGGGGAAAGGTGTGTGAGAGTGTTATTGGGGAAAACTGTGTGAGAGTGTTATTCAGGAACGGTGTGTGAGAGAGTCAATGGGGAACGGTGTGTGAGAGTGTTAATGGGGAATGGTGTGTGAGCGTTTTAATGGGGAATGGTGTTTGAGAGGGTTAATGGGGAACGATTTGTGAGAGCGTTAATGGGGAACAGTCTGTGAGAGTGTTAATGGGGTACGGTGTGTGAGAGCGTTAATGGGGAACTGTGTGTGAGAGGGTTAATGGGGAACAATTTGTGAGAGCGTTAATGGGGAACAGTCTGTGAGAGTGTTAATGGGGTACGGTGTGTAAGAGCGTTAATGGGGAACGGTGTGTGAGAGTGTTAATGGGGAACAGAGTTTAAGAGTGTTAATGGGGAATGGTTTGTGCTAGTGTTAATAGGGAACGGTGTGTGAGATTGTTAATGGGGATTGCGGTCTGAGAGTGTTTATGGTGAATGGTGTCTGACAGCGTTAACGGGGAACTTTGTGTGAGAGTGTCAATGGGGAACGGTGTGTGAGAGTGTTAATGGGGAACGGTGTGTGAGAGAGTCAATAGGGAATGGTGTGTGAGAGTGTTAATGGGGAATGGTGTGTGAGAGTGTTAATGGGGAATGGTGTGTGAGAGTGTTTATGGGGAATGGTGTGTGAGAGTGTCAATGGGGAACGGTGTGTGAGAGGGTCAATGGGGAATGGTGTGTGAGAGCGTTAATGGGGAACGGTCTGTGAGCATGTTAATGGGGAACGGTGTGTGAGAGTGTTTATGGGGAATGGTGTGTGAGAGTGTCAATGGGGAACTGTGTGTGAGAGTGTCAATGGGGAATGGTGTGTGAGAGTGTTAATGGGGAATGGTGTGTGAGAGTGTTAATGGGGAACGGTCTGTGAGAGCGTTAATGGGGAACGGTCTGTGAGCATGTTAATGGGGAACGGTGTGTGAGAGTGTTTATGGGGAATGGTGTGTGAGAGTGTCAATGGGGAACCGTGTGTGAGAGTGTCAATGGGGAACGGTGTGTGAGAGTGTTAATGGGGAACTGTGTGTGAGAGTGTTAATGGGGAACAAAGTGAGAGAGCGTTAATGGTCAACAGAGTTTAAGAGTGTTAATGGGGAATGGTGTGTGAGAGCATTAATGGGGAATGGTGTGTGAGAGCGTTAATGGGGAACGGTGTGTGAGAGTGTTAAAGGGGAACAAAGTGAGAGAGCGTTAATGGGGAACAGAGGTTAAGAGTGTTAATGGGGAATGGCTTGTGCTAGTGTTAATGGGGAACGGTGTGTGAGTGCATTAATGGGGTATGGTTTGTGAAAGTGTTAATGGGGAAAGGTGTGTGAGAATGTTAATGGGAAACGGTGTGTGAGAGCATTAATGTGGAAACAAGAATGAGTGTGTTAATGGGGAACAGTGTGAGAGAGCGTTAATGGGGATTGCTGAGTGAGAGTGTTAATGGTGAATGGTGTGTGAGAGCGTTAATGGGGAACAAATTGTGAGAGTGTTAATGGGGAAAGGTGTGCCAGAGTGTTATTGGGGAATGGTGTGTGAGAGCGTTAATGGGGATTGCTGTGTGAGAGTGCTTATGGGGAACGGTGTGTGAGCGTGTTAATGGGGAAAGCTGTGTGAGCGTGTTAATGGGGAACAGTGTGTGAGAGTGTTTATGGGGAACGGTGTGTGAGCTTGTTAATGGGGAATGGTTTGTGAGAGTTTTAATGGGGAACGCTGTGTGAGTGCATTAATGGGTATGGTTTGTGAAAGTGTCAATGGAGAAAGGTGTGTGAGAATGTTAATGGGAAACGGTGTGTGAGAGCGTTAATGTGGAACCAAGTGTGAGAACGTTACTGGGGAACGGTGTGTGAGAGCGTTAATGGGGAATGGTGTGTGAGAGTGTTAATGGGGAACAGTGTGTGAGAGTGTTAATGGGGAACAGTGTGTGAGAGTGTTAATGGGGAACAAATTGTGAGATTGTTAATGGGGAAAGGTATGTGAGAGCGTTATTGGGGAACGCTGTGAGAGAGTGTTATTCAGGAACGGTGTATGAGAGAGTCAATGGGGATTGCTGTGTGAGAGTGTTTATGGGGAACGGTGTGTGAGCGTGTTAATGGGGAACGCTGTGTGAGCGTGTTAATGGGGAACGGTGTGTGAGAGTGTTTATGGGGAACGGTGTGTGAGCTTGTTAATGGGGAATGGTGTGTGAGAGTGTTAATGGGGAATGGTGTGTGAGAGTGTCAATGGGGAACCGTGTGTGAGAGTGTCAATTGGGAACGGTGTGTGAGAGTGTTAATGGGGAACTGTGTGTGAGAGTGTTAATGGGGAACAAAGTGAGAGAGCGTTAATGGTCAACAGAGTTTAAGAGTGTTAATGGGGAATGGTGTGTGAGAGCATTAATGGGGAATGGTGTGTGAGAGCGTTAATGGGGAACGGTGTGTGAGAGTGTTAAAGGGGAACAAAGTGAGAGAGCGTTAATGGGGAACAGAGGTTAAGAGTGTTAATGGGGAATGGCTTGTGTTAGTGTTAATGGGGAACGGTGTGTGAGTGCATTAATGGGGTATGGTTTGTGAAAGTGTTAATGGGGAAAGGTGTGTGAGAATGTTAATGGGAAACGGTGTGTGAGAGCATTAATGTGGAAACAAGAATGAGTGTGTTAATGGGGAACAGTGTGAGAGAGCGTTAATGGGGATTGCTGAGTGAGAGTGTTAATGGTGAATGGTGTGTGAGAGCGTTAATGGGGAACAAATTGTGAGAGTGTTAATGGGGAAAGGTGTGCCAGAGTGTTATTGGGGAATGGTGTGTGAGAGCGTTAATGGGGATTGCTGTGTGAGAGTGCTTATGGGGAACGGTGTGTGAGCGTGTTAATGGGGAAAGCTGTGTGAGCGTGTTAATGGGGAACAGTGTGTGAGAGTGTTTCTGGGGAACGGTGTGTGAGCTTGTTAATGGGGAATGGTGTGTGAGAGTGTTAATGGGGAACGGTGTGTGAGAGTGTCAATGGGGAACGGTGTGTGAGAGTGTTAATGGGGAACGGTGTGTGAGAGTGTTAATGGGGAACGTGTGTGAGAGTGTTAATGGGGAATGGTGTGTGAGAGTGTCAATGGGGAACGGTGTGTGTCAATGGGGAATGGTGTGTGAGAGTGTTAATGGGGAACGGTGTGTGAGAGTGTCAATGGGGAACGGTGTGTGAGAGTGTCAATGGGGAATGGTGTGTGAGAGTGTCAATGGGGAACGGTGTGTGAGAGTGTCAATGGGGAACGGTGTGTGAGAGTGTTAATGGGGAACTGTGTGTGAGAGTGTTAATTGGGAACGGTGTGTGAGAGTGTCAATGGGGAACGGTGTGTGAGAGTGTCAATGTGGAACGGTGTGTGAGAGTGTTAATGGGGAACGTGTGTGAGAGTGTTAATGGGGAATGGTGTGTGAGAGTGTCAATGGGGAACGGTGTGTGAGAGTGTCAATGGGGAACGGTGTGTGAGAGTGTTAATGGGGAACGGTGTGTGAGAGTGTCAATGGGGAACGGTGTGTGAGCGTGTTAATGGGGTTCGGTGTGTGAGAGTGTCAATGGGGAACGGTGTGTGAGAGTGTCAATGTGGAACGGTGTGTGAGAGTGTCAATGGGGAACGGTGTGTGAGAGTGTTAATGGGGAACGTGTGTGAGAGTGTTAATGGGGAATGGTGTGTGAGAGTGTCAATGGGGAACGGTGTGTGAGAGTGTCAATGGGGAACGGTGTGTGAGAGTGTTAATGGGGAACGGTGTGTGAGAGTGTCAATGGGGAACGGTGTGTGAGCGTGTTAATGGGGTACGGTGTGTGAGAGTGGTCATGGGGAACGGTGTGTGAGCGTGTTAATGGGGAACGGTGTGTGACCGTGTTAATTGGGAAGGGTGTGTGAGCCTGTTAATGGGGAACGGTGTGTGAGAGTGTTAATGGGGAACAGTGTGTGAGAGTGTTAATGGGGAACGGTGTGTGAGGGTGTTAATGGGGAACGGTGTGTGAGAGTGTCAATGGGGAACGGTGTGTGAGAGTGTTAATGGGGAACGCTGTGTGAGAGTGTTATTCAGGAACGGTGTGTGAGAGAGTCAATGGGGAACGGTGTGTGAGAGTGTTAATGGGGAACGGTGTGTGAGCGTGTTAATGGGAACAAAGTTTGACAGCGTTAATGTGGAATGGTGAGTGAGAGTGTTAAAGGGGAATGGTGTGTGACAGTGTTAATGTGGAACGGTGTGTGAGCGAATTAATGGGGAACGGTGTGTGACCGTGTTAATGGGGAACGGTGTGTGAGAGTGTTAATGGGGAACGGTGTGTGAGAGTGTTAATGGGGAACGGTGTGTGAGAGTGTCAATGGGGAACGGTGTGTGAGAGTGTTAATAGGGAAAAGTGTGTAAGAGTGTTAATGGGGAACGGTGTGTGAGAGTGTTAATGGGGAACGGTGTGTGAGCATGTTAATGGGGAACGGTGTGTGAGAGTGTTAATGGGGAACGGTGTGCGAGAGTGTTAATGGGGAACGGTGTGTCCGTGTTAATGGGGAACGGTGTGTGAGCATGTTAATGGGGAACGGTGTGTGAGCGTGTTAATGGGGAACGGTGTGTCCGTGTAAATGGGGAACGGTGTGTGAGCATGTTAATGGGGAACAAATTGTGAGAGTGTTATTGGGGAAAGGTGTGTGAGAGTGTTATTGGGGAAAACTGTGTGAGAGTGTTATTCAGGAACGGTGTGTGAGAGAGTCAATGGGGAACGGTGTGTGAGAGTGTTAATGGGGAATGGTGTGTGAGCGTTTTAATGGGAATGGTGTTTGAGAGGGTTAATGGGGAACGATTTGTGAGAGCGTTAATGGGGAACAGTCTGTGAGAGTGTTAATGGGGTACGGTGTGTGAGAGCGTTAATGGGGAACTGTGTGTGAGAGGGTTAATGGGGAACGATTTGTGAGAGCGTTAATGGGGAACAGTCTGTGAGAGTGTTAATGGGGTACGGTGTGTAAGAGCGTTAATGGGGAACGGTGTGTGAGAGTGTTAATGGGGAACAGAGTTTAAGAGTGTTAATGGGGAATGGTTTGTGCGAGTGTTAATAGGGAACGGTGTGTGAGATTGTTAATGGGGATTGCGGTCTGAGAGTGTTTATGGTGAATGGTGTCTGACAGCGTTAACGGGGAACTTTGTGTGAGAGTGTCAATGGGGAACGGTGTGTGAGAGTGTTAATGGGGAACGGTGTGTGAGAGAGTCAATAGGGAATGGTGTGTGAGAGCATTAATGGGGAACGGTGTGTGAAAGCGTTAATGGGGAACGGTGTGTGAGAGTGTTAATGGGGAACAAAGTGAGAGAGTGTTAATGGGGAACGGTCTGCCAGACTGTTAATGGGGAATGGTTTGTGAGAGTTTTAATGGGGAACGCTGTGTGAGTGCATTAATGGGGTATGGTTTGTGAAAGTGTCAATGGAGAAAGGTGTGTGAGAATGTTAATGGGAAACGGTGTGTGAGAGCGTTAATGTGGAACCAAGTGTGAGAACGTTACTGGGGAACGGTGTGTGAGAGCGTTAATGGGGAATGGTGTGTGAGAGTGTTAATGGGGAACAGTGTGTGAGAGTGTTAATGGGGAACAGTGTGTGAGAGTGTTAATGGGGAACAAATTGTGAGAGTGTTAATGGGGAAAGGTATGTGAGAGCGTTATTGGGGAACGCTGTGAGAGAGTGTTATTCAGGAACGGTGTGTGAGAGAGTCAATGGGGATTGTTGTGTGAGAGTGTTTATGGGGAACGGTGTGTGAGCGTGTTAATGGGGAACGCTGTGTGTGCGTGTTAATGGGAAACGGTGTGTGAGAGTGTTTATGGGGAACGGTGTGTGAGCTTGTTAATGGGGAATGGTGTGTGAGCATGTTAATGGGGAACGGTGTGTGAGCGTGTTAATGGGGAACGGTGTGTCCGTGTTAATGGGGAACGGTGTGTGAGCATGTTAATGGGGAACAAATTGTGAGAGTGTTAATGGGGAAAGGTGTGTGAGAGTGTTATTGGGGAACACTGTGTGAGAATGTTATTCAGGAACGGTGTGTGAGAGAGTCAATGGGGAACGGTGTGTGAGAGTGTTAATGGGGAATGGTGTGTGAGCGTATTAATGGGGAATGGTGTGTGAGAGGGTTAATGGGGAACGATTTGTGAGAGCGTTAATGGGGAACAGTCTGTGAGAGTGTTAATGGGGTACGGTGTGTGAGAGCGTTAATGGGGAACTGTGTGTGAGAGGGTTAATGGGGAACGATTTGTGAGAGTGTTAATGGGGAACAGTCTGTGAGAGTGTTAATGGGGTACGGTGTGTAAGAGCGTTAATGGGGAACGGTGTGTGAGAGTGTTAATGGGGAACAGAGTTTAAGAGTGTTAATGGGGAATGGTTTGTGCTAGTGTTAATAGGGAACGGTGTGTGAGATTGTTAATGGGGATTGCTGTCTGAGAGTGTTTATGGTGAATGGTGTCTGACAGCGTTAACGGGGAACTTTGTGTGAGAGTGTTATTGGGGAACGGTGTGTGAGAGAGTCAATAGGGAATGGTGTGTGAGAGCATTAATGGGGAACGGTGTGTGAGAGCGTTAATGGGGAACGGTGTGTGAGAGTGTTAATGGGGAACAAAGTGAGAGAGAGTTAATGGGGAACGGTGTGTGAGAGTGTTAATGGGGAACAAAGTGAGAGAGTGTTAATGGGGAACGGTCTGCCAGACTGTTAATGGGGAATGGTTTGTGAGAGTTTTAATGGGGAACGCTGTGTGAGTGCATTAATGGGTATGGTTTGTGAAAGTGTTAATGGAGAAAGAGGTGTGAGAATGTTAATGGGAAACGGTGTGTGAGAGCGTTAATGTGGAACCAAGTGTGAGAACGTTACAGGGAAACGGTGTGTGAGAGCGTTAATGGGGAATGGTGTGTGAGAGTGTTAATGGGGAACAGTGTGTGAGAGTGTTAATGGGGAACAGTGTGTGAGAGTGTTAATGGGGAACAAATTGTGAGATTGTTAATGGGGAACAGTGTGTGAGAGTGTTAATGGGGAACAAATTGTGAGATTGTTAATGGGGAATGGTGTGTGAGAGTGTCAATGGGGAACGGTGTGTGAGAGTTTCAATGGGGAACGGTGTGTGAGAGTGTTATTCAGGAACGGTGTGTGAGAGAGTCAATGGGGATTGCTGTGTGAGAGTGTTTATGGGGAACGGTGTGTGAGCGTGTTAATGGGGAACGCTGTGTGAGCGTGTTAATGGGGAACGGTGTGTGAGAGTGTTTATGGGGAACGGTGTGTGAGCTTGTTAATGGGGAATGGTGTGTGAGAGTGTTAATGGGGAATGGTGTGTGAGAGTGTCAATGGGGAACCGTGTGTGAGAGTGTCAATGGGGAACGGTGTGTGAGAGTGTTAATGGGGAACAGTCTGTGAGAGTGTTAATGGGGTACGGTGTGTAAGAGCGTTAATGGGGAACGGTGTGTGAGAGTGTTAATGGGGAACAGAGTTTAAGTGTGTTAATGGGGAATGGTTTGTGCTAGTGTTAATAGGGAACGGTGTGTGAGATTGTTAATGGGGATTGCGGTCTGAGAGTGTTTATGGTGAATGGTGTCTGACAGCGTTAACGGGGAACTTTGTGTGAGAGTGTTATTGGGGAACGGTGTGTGAGAGAGTCAATAGGGAATGGTGTGTGAGAGCATTAATGGGGAACGGTGTGTGAAAGCGTTAATGGGGAACGGTGTGTGAGAGTGTTAATGGGGAACAAAGTGAGAGAGTGTTAATGGGGAACGGTCTGCCAGACTGTTAATGGGGAATGGTTTGTGAGAGTTTTAATGGGGAACGCTGTGTGAGTGCATTAATGGGGTATGGTTTGTGAAACTGTCAATGGAGAAAGGTGTGTGAGAATGTTAATGGGAAACGGTGTGTGAGAGCGTTAATGTGGAACCAAGTGTGAGAACGTTACTGGGGAACGGTGTGTGAGAGCGTTAATGGGGAATGGTGTGTGAGAGTGTTAATGGGGAACAGTGTGTGAGAGTGTTAATGGGGAACAGTGTGTGAGAGTGTTAATGGGGAACAAATTGTGAGAGTGTTAATGGGGAAAGGTATGTGAGAGCGTTATTGGGGAACGCTGTGAGAGAGTGTTATTCAGGAACGGTGTGTGAGAGAGTCAATGGGGATTGCTGTGTGAGAGTGTTTATGGGGAACGGTGTGTGAGCGTGTTAATGGGGAACGCTGTGTGTGCGTGTTAATGGGGAACGGTGTGTGAGAGTGTTTATGGGGAACGGTGTGTGAGCTTGTTAATGGGGAATGGTGTGTGAGCATGTTAATGGGGAACGGTGTGTGAGCGTGTTAATGGGGAACGGTGTGTCCGTGTTAATGGGGAACGGTGTGTGAGCATGTTAATGGGGAACAAATTGTGAGAGTGTTAATGGGGAAAGGTGTGTGAGAGTGTTATTGGGGAACACTGTGTGAGAATGTTATTCAGGAACGGTGTGTGAGAGAGTCAATGGGGAACGGTGTGTGAGAGTGTTAATGGGGAATGGTGTGTGAGCGTATTAATGGGGAATGGTGTGTGAGAGGGTTAATGGGGAACGATTTGTGAGAGCGTTAATGGGGAACAGTCTGTGAGAGTGTTAATGGGGTACGGTGTGTGAGAGCGTTAATGGGGAACTGTGTGTGAGAGGGTTAATGGGGAACGATTTGTGAGAGCGTTAATGGGGAACAGTCTGTGAGAGTGTTAATGGGGTACGGTGTGTAAGAGCGTTAATGGGGAACGGTGTGTGAGAGTGTTAATGGGGAATGGTTTGTGCTAGTGTTAATAGGGAACGGTGTGTGAGATTGTTAATGGGGATTGCTGTCTGAGAGTGTTTATGGTGAATGGTGTCTGACAGCGTTAACGGGGAACTTTGTGTGAGAGTGTTATTGGGGAACGGTGTGTGAGAGAGTCAATAGGGAATGGTGTGTGAGAGCATTAATGGGGAACGGTGTGTGAGAGCGTTAATGGGGAACGGTGTGTGAGAGTGTTAATGGGGAACAAAGTGAGAGAGAGTTAATGGGGAACGGTGTGTGAGAGTGTTAATAGGGAACAAAGTGAGAGAGTGTTAATGGGGAACGGTCTGCCAGACTGTTAATGGGGAATGGTTTGTGAGAGTTTTAATGGGGAACGCTGTGTGAGTGCATTAATGGGTATGGTTTGTGAAAGTGTTAATGGAGAAAGGTGTGTGAGAATGTTAATGGGAAACGGTGTGTGAGAGCGTTAATGTGGAACCAAGTGTGAGAACGTTACTGGGGAACGGTGTGTGAGAGCGTTAATGGGGAATGGTGTGTGAGAGTGTTAATGGGGAACAGTGTGTGAGAGTGTTAATGGGGAACAGTGTGTGAGAGTGTTAATGGGGAACAAATTGTGAGATTGTTAATGGGGAAAGGTATGTGAGAGCGTTATTGGGGAACGCTGTGAGAGAGTGTTATTCAGGAACGGTGTGTGAGAGAGTCAATGGGGATTGCTGTGTGAGAGTGTTTATGGGGAACGGTGTGTGAGCGTGTTAATGGGGAACGCTGTGTGAGCGTGTTAATGGGGAACGGTGTGTGAGAGTGTTTATGGGGAACGGTGTGTGAGCTTGTTAATGGGGAATGGTGTGTGAGAGTGTTAATGGGGAATGGTGTGTGAGAGTGTCAATGGGGAACCGTGTGTGAGAGTGTCAATGGGGAACGGTGTGTGAGAGTGTTAATGGGGAACGGTATGTGAGAGTGTTAATGGGGAACGGTGTGTGAGAGTGTTAATGGGGAATGGTGTGTGAGAGTGTCAATGGGGAACGGTGTGTGAGAGTTTCAATGGGGAACGGTGTGTGAGAGTGTCAATGGGGAACGGTGTGTGAGAGTTTCAATGGGGAACGGTGTGTGAGAGTGTCAATGGGGAACGGTGTGTGAGAGTGTGAATGGGGAACGGTGTGTAAGAGTGTCAATGGGGAACGGTGTCTGAGAGTGTTAATGGGGAACGGTGTGTGAGAGTGTTAATGGGGAACGGTGTGTCAGAGTGTCAATGGGGAATGGTGTGTGAGAGTGTCAATGGGGAACGGTGTGTGAGCGTGTTAATGGGGAACGGTGTGTGAGAGTGTCAATGGGGAACGGTGTGTGAGAGTGTTAATGGGGAACGGTGTGAGAGAGTGTTAATGGGGAACGTGTGTGAGAGTGTGAATGGGGAATGGTGTGTGAGAGTGTCAATGGGGAACGGTGTGTGAGAGTGTCAATGGGGAACGGTGTGTGAGTGTGTCAATGGGGAACGGTGTGTGAGAGTGTCAATGGGGAACGGTGTGTGAGAGTGTCAATGGGGAACGGTGTGTGAGAGTGTCAATGGGGAACGGTGTGTGAGAGTGTTAATAGGGAACGGTGTGTGAGAGTGTCAATGGGGAACGGTGTGTGAGAGTGTTAATGGGGAAAGGTGTGTGAGAGTGTTAATGGGGAATAGTGTGTGAGAGTGTCAATGGGGAACGGTGTGTGAGAGTGTCAATGGGGAACGGTGTGTGAGAGTGTTAATGGGGAACGGTGTGTGAGAGTGTCAATGGGGAACGGTGTGTGAGAGTGTTAATGGGGAACAGTGTGAGAGAGTGTTAATGGGGAACGGTGTGTGAGCGTGTTAATGGGGTACGGTGTGTGAGAGTGTGAATGGGGAACGGTGTGTGAGAGTGTCAATGGGGAACGGTGTGTGAGAGTGTTAATGGGGAACGGTGTGTGAGAGTGTTAATGGGGAACGGTGTGTCAGAGTGTCAATGGGGAACAGTCTGTGAGAGTGTTAATGGGGTACGGTGTGTAAGAGCGTTAATGGGGAACGGTGTGTGAGAGTGTTAATGGGGAATGGTTTGTGCTAGTGTTAATAGGGAACGGTGTGTGAGATTGTTAATGGGGATTGCTGTCTGAGAGTGTTTATGGTGAATGGTGTCTGACAGCGTTAACGGGGAACTTTGTGTGAGAGTGTTATTGGGGAACGGTGTGTGAGAGAGTCAATAGGGAATGGTGTGTGAGAGCATTAATGGGGAACGGTGTGTGAGAGCGTTAATGGGGAACGGTGTGTGAGAGTGTTAATGGGGAACAAAGTGAGAGAGAGTTAATGGGGAACGGTGTGTGAGAGTGTTAATAGGGAACAAAGTGAGAGAGTGTTAATGGGGAACGGTCTGCCAGACTGTTAATGGGGAATGGTTTGTGAGAGTTTTAATGGGGAACGCTGTGTGAGTGCATTAATGGGTATGGTTTGTGAAAGTGTTAATGGAGAAAGGTGTGTGAGAATGTTAATGGGAAACGGTGTGTGAGAGCGTTAATGTGGAACCAAGTGTGAGAACGTTACTGGGGAACGGTGTGTGAGAGCGTTAATGGGGAATGGTGTGTGAGAGTGTTAATGGGGAACAGTGTGTGAGAGTGTTAATGGGGAACAGTGTGTGAGAGTGTTAATGGGGAACAAATTGTGAGATTGTTAATGGGGAAAGGTATGTGAGAGCGTTATTGGGGAACGCTGTGAGAGAGTGTTATTCAGGAACGGTGTGTGAGAGAGTCAATGGGGATTGCTGTGTGAGAGTGTTTATGGGGAACGGTGTGTGAGCGTGTTAATGGGGAACGCTGTGTGAGCGTGTTAATGGGGAACGGTGTGTGAGAGTGTTTATGGGGAACGGTGTGTGAGCTTGTTAATGGGGAATGGTGTGTGAGAGTGTTAATGGGGAATGGTGTGTGAGAGTGTCAATGGGGAACCGTGTGTGAGAGTGTCAATGGGGAACGGTGTGTGAGAGTGTTAATGGGGAACGGTATGTGAGAGTGTTAATGGGGAACGGTGTGTGAGAGTGTTAATGGGGAATGGTGTGTGAGAGTGTCAATGGGGAACGGTGTGTGAGAGTTTCAATGGGGAACGGTGTGTGAGAGTGTCAATGGGGAACGGTGTGTGAGAGTTTCAATGGGGAACGGTGTGTGAGAGTGTCAATGGGGAACGGTGTGTGAGAGTGTGAATGGGGAACGGTGTGTAAGAGTGTCAATGGGGAACGGTGTCTGAGAGTGTTAATGGGGAACGGTGTGTGAGAGTGTTAATGGGGAACGGTGTGTCAGAGTGTCAATGGGGAATGGTGTGTGAGAGTGTCAATGGGGAACGGTGTGTGAGCGTGTTAATGGGGAACGGTGTGTGAGAGTGTCAATGGGGAACGGTGTGTGAGAGTGTTAATGGGGAACGGTGTGAGAGAGTGTTAATGGGGAACGTGTGTGAGAGTGTGAATGGGGAATGGTGTGTGAGAGTGTCAATGGGGAACGGTGTGTGAGAGTGTCAATGGGGAACGGTGTGTGAGTGTGTCAATGGGGAACGGTGTGTGAGAGTGTCAATGGGGAACGGTGTGTGAGAGTGTCAATGGGGAACGGTGTGTGAGAGTGTCAATGGGGAACGGTGTGTGAGAGTGTTAATAGGGAACGGTGTGTGAGAGTGTCAATGGGGAACGGTGTGTGAGAGTGTTAATGGGGAAAGGTGTGTGAGAGTGTTAATGGGGAATAGTGTGTGAGAGTGTCAATGGGGAACGGTGTGTGAGAGTGTCAATGGGGAACGGTGTGTGAGAGTGTTAATGGGGAACGGTGTGTGAGAGTGTCAATGGGGAACGGTGTGTGAGAGTGTTAATGGGGAACAGTGTGAGAGAGTGTTAATGGGGAACGGTGTGTGAGCGTGTTAATGGGGTACGGTGTGTGAGAGTGTGAATGGGGAACGGTGTGTGAGAGTGTCAATGGGGAACGGTGTGTGAGAGTGTTAATGGGGAACGGTGTGTGAGAGTGTTAATGGGGAACGGTGTGTCAGAGTGTCAATGGGGAATGGTGTGTGAGAGTGTCAATGGGGAACGGTGTGTGAGCGTGTTAATGGGGAACGGTGTGTGAGAGCGTTAATGGGGAACGGTGTGTGAGAGTGTTAATGGGGAACGGTGTGTGAGCATGTTAATGGGGAAAGGTGTGTGAGAGTGTTAATGGGGAACAGTGTGTGAGAGTGTTAATGGGGAACAGTGTGTGAGAGTGTTAATGGGGAACAAATTGTGAGATTGTTAATGGGGAAAGGTATGTGAGAGCGTTATTGGGGAACGCTGTGAGAGAGTGTTATTCAGGAACGGTGTGTGAGAGAGTCAATGGGGATTGCTGTGTGAGAGTGTTTATGGGGAACGGTGTGTGAGCGTGTTAATGGGGAACGCTGTGTGAGCGTGTTAATGGGGAACGGTGTGTGAGAGTGTTTATGGGGAATGGTGTGTGAGAGTGTCAATGGGGAACCGTGTGTGAGAGTGTCAATGGGGAACGGTGTGTGAGAGTGTTAATGGGGAACTGTGTGTGAGAGTGTTAATGGGGAACAAAGTGAGAGAGCGTTAATGGTCAACAGAGTTTAAGAGTGTTAATGGGGAATGGTGTGTGAGAGCATTAATGGGGAATGGTGTGTGAGAGCGTTAATGGGGAACGGTGTGTGAGAGTGTTAAAGGGGAACAAAGTGAGAGAGCGTTAATGGGGAACAGAGGTTAAGAGTGTTAATGGGGAATGGCTTGTGCTAGTGTTAATGGGGAACGGTGTGTGAGTGCATTAATGGGGTATGGTTTGTGAAAGTGTTAATGGGGAAAGGTGTGTGAGAATGTTAATGGGAAACGGTGTGTGAGAGCATTAATGTGGAAACAAGAATGAGTGTGTTAATGGGGAACAGTGTGAGAGAGCGTTAATGGGGATTGCTGTGTGAGAGTGTTAATGGTGAATGGTGTGTGAGAGCGTTAATGGGGAACAAATTGTGAGAGTGTTAATGGGGAAAGGTGTGCCAGAGTGTTATTGGGGAATGGTGTGTGAGAGCGTTAATGGGGATTGCTGTGTGAGAGTGCTTATGGGGAACGGTGTGTGAGCGTGTTAATGGGGAAAGCTGTGTGAGCGTGTTAATGGGGAACAGTGTGTGAGAGTGTTTATGGGGAACGGTGTGTGAGCTTGTTAATGGGGAATGGTGTGTGAGAGTGTTAATGGGGAACGGTGTGTGAGAGTGTCAATGGGGAACGGTGTGTGAGAGTGTTAATGGGCAACGGTGTGTGAGAGTGTTAATGGGGAACGTGTGTGAGAGTGTTAATGGGGAATGGTGTGTGAGAGTGTCAATGGGGAACGGTGTGTGAGAGTGTCAATGGGGAATGGTGTGTGAGAGTGTCAATGGGGAACGGTGTGTGAGAGTGTCAATGGGGAACGGTGTGTGAGAGTGTCAATGGGGAACGGTGTGTGAGAGTGTTAATGGGGAACTGTGTGTGAGAGTGTTAATGGGGAACGGTGTGTGAGAGTGTCAATGGGGAACGGTGTGTGAGAGTGTCAATGTGGAACGGTGTGTGAGAGTGTCAATGGGGAACGGTGTGTGAGAGTGTTAATGGGGAACGGTGTGTGAGAGTGTCAATGGGGAACGGTGTGTGAGCGTGTTAATGGGGTACGGTGTGTGAGAGTGGTCATGGGGAACGGTGTGTGAGCGTGTTAATGGGGAACGGTGTGTGACCGTGTTTATTGGGAAGGGTGTGTGAGCCTGTTAATGGGGAACGGTGTGTGAGAGTGTTAATGGGGAACAGTGTGTGAGAGTGTTAATGGGGAACGGTGTGTGAGGGTGTTAATGGGGAACGGTGTGTGAGAGTGTCAATGGGGAACGGTGTGTGAGAGTGTTAATGGGGAACGCTGTGTGAGAGTGTTATTCAGGAACGGTGTGTGAGAGAGTCAATGGGGAACGGTGTGTGAGAGTGTTAATGGGGAACGGTGTGTGAGCGTGTTAATGGGAACAAAGTTTGACAGCGTTAATGTGGAATGGTGAGTGAGAGTGTTAAAGGGGAACGGTGTGTGACAGTGTTAATGTGGAACGGTGTGTGAGCGAATTAATGGGGAACGGTGTGTGAGAGCGTTAATGGGGAATGGTGTGTGAGAGTGTTAATGGGGAACAGTGTGTGAGAATGTTAATGGGGAACAGTGTGTGAGAGTGTTAATGGGGAACAAATTGTGAGATTGTTAATGGGGAAAGGTATGTGAGAGCGTTAGTGGGGAACGCTGTGAGAGAGTGTTATTCAGGAACGGTGTGTGAGAGAGTCAATGGGGATTGCTGTGTGAGAGTGTTTATGGGGAACGGTGTGTGAGCGTGTTAATGGGGAACGCTGTGTGAGCGTGTTAATGGGGAACGGTGTGTGAGAGTGTTTATGGGGAACGGTGTGTGAGCTTGTTAATGGGGAATGGTGTGTGAGAGTGTTAATGGGGAATGGTGTGTGAGAGTGTCAATGGGGAACCGTGTGTGAGAGTGTCAATGGGGAACGGTGTGTGAGAGTGTTAATGGGGAACGGTATGTGAGAGTGTTAATGGGGAACGGTGTGTGAGAGTGTTAATGGGGAATGGTGTGTGAGAGTGTCAATGGGGAACGGTGTGTGAGAGTTTCAATGGGGAACGGTGTGTGAGAGTGTCAATGGGGAACGGTGTGTGAGAGTTTCAATGGGGAACGGTGTGTGAGAGTGTCAATGGGGAACGGTGTGTGAGAGTGTGAATGGGGAACGGTGTGTAAGAGTGTCAATGGGGAACGGTGTCTGAGAGTGTTAATGGGGAACGGTGTGTGAGAGTGTTAATGGGGAACGGTGTGTCAGAGTGTCAATGGGGAATGGTGTGTGAGAGTGTCAATGGGGAACGGTGTGTGAGCGTGTTAATGGGGAACGGTGTGTGAGAGTGTCAATGGGGAACGGTGTGTGAGAGTGTTAATGGGGAACGGTGTGAGAGAGTGTTAATGGGGAACGTGTGTGAGAGTGTGAATGGGGAATGGTGTGTGAGAGTGTTAATGGGGAACGGTGTGTGAGAGTGTCAATGGGGAACGGTGTGTGAGAGTGTCAATGGGGAACGGTGTGTGAGAGTGTCAATGGGGAACGGTGTGTGAGTGTGTCAATGGGGAACGGTGTGTGAGAGTGTCAATGGGGAACGGTGTGTGAGAGTGTCAATGGGGAACGGTGTGTGAGAGTGTCAATGGGGAACGGTGTGTGAGAGTGTTAATGTGGAACGGTGTGTGAGAGTGTCAATGGGGAACGGTGTGTGAGAGTGTTAATGGGGAAAGGTGTGTGAGAGTGTTAATGGGGAACGGTGTGTGAGAGTGTCAATGGGGAACGGTGTGTGAGAGTGTTAATGGGGAACAGTGTGAGAGAGTGTTAATGGGGAACGGTGTGTGAGCGTGTTAATGGGGTACGGTGTGTGAGAGTGTGAATGGGGAACGGTGTGTGAGAGTGTCAATGGGGAACGGTGTGTGAGAGTGTTAATGGGGAACGGTGTGTGAGAGTGTTAATGGGGAACGGTGTGTCAGAGTGTCAATGGGGAATGGTGTGTGAGAGTGTCAATGGGGAACGGTGTGTGAGCGTGTTAATGGGGAACGGTGTGTGAGAGCGTTAATGGGGAATGGTGTGTGAGAGTGTTAATGGGGAACAGTGTGTGAGAGTGTTAATGGGGAACAGTGTGTGAGAGTGTTAATGGGGAACAAATTGTGAGATTGTTAATGGGGAAAGGTATGTGAGAGCGTTATTGGGGAACGCTGTGAGAGAGTGTTATTCAGGAACGGTGTGTGAGAGAGTCAATGGGGATTGCTGTGTGAGAGTGTTTATGGGGAACGGTGTGTGAGCGTGTTAATGGGGAACGCTGTGTGAGCGTGTTAATGGGGAACGGTGTGTGAGAGTGTTTATGGGGAATGGTGTGTGAGAGTGTCAATGGGGAACCGTGTGTGAGAGTGTCAATGGGGAACGGTGTGTGAGAGTGTTAATGGGGAACTGTGTGTGAGAGAGTTAATGGGGAACAAAGTGAGAGAGCGTTAATGGTCAACAGAGTTTAAGAGTGTTAATGGGGAATGGTTTGTGCTAGTGTTAATGGGGAACGGTGTGTGAGTGCATTAATGGGGAATGGTGTGTGAGAGCTTTAATGGGGAACCGTGTGTGAGAGTGTTAAAGGGGAACAAAGTGAGAGAGCGTTAATGGGGAACAGAGGTTAAGAGTGTTAATGGGGAATGGCTTGTGCTAGTGTTAATGGGGAACGGTGTGTGAGTGCATTAATGGGGTATGGTTTGTGAAAGTGTTAATGGGGAAAGGTGTGTGAGAATGTTAATGGGAAACGGTGTGTGAGAGCATTAATGTGGAAACAAGAATGAGTGTGTTAATGGGGAACAGTGTGAGAGAGCGTTAATGGGGATTGCTGAGTGAGAGTGTTAATGGTGAATGGTGTGTGAGAGCGTTAATGGGGAACAAATTGTGAGAGTGTTAATGGGGAAAGGTGTGCCAGAGTGTTATTGGGGAATGGTGTGTGAGAGCGTTAATGGGGATTGCTGTGTGAGAGTGCTTATGGGGAACGGTGTGTGAGCGTGTTAATGGGGAAAGCTGTGTGAGCGTGTTAATGGGGAACAGTGTGTGAGAGTGTTTATGGGGAACGGTGTGTGAGCTTGTTAATGGGGAATGGTGTGTGAGAGTGTTAATGGGGAACGGTGTGTGAGAGTGTCAATGGGGAACGGTGTGTGAGAGTGTTAATGGGGAACGGTGTGTGAGAGTGTTAATGGGGAATGTGTGTGAGAGTGTTAATGGGGAATGGTGTGTGAGAGTGTCAATGGGGAACGGTGTGTGAGAGTGTCAATGGGGAACGGTGTGTGAGAGTGTTAATGGGGAACGGTGTGTGAGAGTGTCAATGGGGAACGGTGTGTGAGAGTGTCAATGGGGAATGGTGTGTGAGAGTGTCAATGGGGAACGGTGTGTGAGAGTGTCAATGGGGAACGGTGTGTGAGAGTGTCAATGGGGAACGGTGTGTGAGAGTGTTAATGGGGAACTGTGTGTGAGAGTGTTAATGGGGAACGGTGTGTGAGAGTGTCAATGGGGAACGGTGTGTGAGAGTGTCAATGTGGAACGGTGTGTGAGAGTGTCAATGGGGAACGGTGTGTGAGAGTGTTAATGGGGAACGTGTGTGAGAGTGTTAATGGGGAATGGTGTGTGAGAGTGTCAATGGGGAACGGTGTGTGAGAGTGTCAATGGGGAACGGTGTGTGAGAGTGTTAATGGGGAACGGTGTGTGAGAGTGTCAATGGGGAACGGTGTGTGAGCGTGTTAATGGGGTACGGTGTGTGAGAGTGGTCATGGGGAACGGTGTGTGAGCGTGTTAATGGGGAACGGTGTGTGACCGTGTTTATTGGGAAGGGTGTGTGAGCCTGTTAATGGGGAACGGTGTGTGAGAGTGTTAATGGGGAACAGTGTGTGAGAGTGTTAATGGTGAACGGTGTGTGAGGGTGTTAATGGGGAACGGTGTGTGAGAGTGTCAATGGGGAACGGTGTGTGAGAGTGTTAATGGGGAACGCTGTGTGAGAGTGTTATTCAGGAACGGTGTGTGAGAGAGTCAATGGGGAACGGTGTGTGAGAGTGTTAATGGGGAACGGTGTGTGAGCGTGTTAATGGGAACAAAGTTTGACAGCGTTAATGTGGAATGGTGAGTGAGAGTGTTAAAGGCGAACGGTGTGTGACAGTGTTAATGTGGAACGGTGTGTGAGCGAATTAATGGGGAACGGTGTGTGACCGTGTTAATGGGGAACGGTGTGTGAGAGTGTTAATGGGGAACGGTGTGTGAGAGTGTTAATGGGGAACGGTGTGTGAGAGTGTCAATGGGGAACGGTGTGTGAGAGTGTTAATAGGGAAAAGTGTGTAAGAGTGTTAATGGGGAACGGTGTGTGAGAGTGTTAATGGGGAACGGTGTGTGAGCATGTTAATAGGGAACGGTGTGTGAGAGTGTTAATGGGGAACGGTGTGCGAGAGTGTTAATGGGGAACGGTGTGTGAGAGTGTTAATGGGGAACGGTGTGTGAGAGTGTCAATGGGGTACGGTGTGTCCGTGTTAATGGGGAACGGTGTGTGAGCATGTTAATGGGGAACGGTGTGTGAGCGTGTTAATGGGGAACGGTGTGTCCGTGTTAATGGGGAACGGTGTGTGAGCATGTTAATGGGGAACAAATTGTGAGAGTGTTATTGGGGAAAGGTGTGTGAGAGTGTTATTGGGGAAAACTGTGTGAGAGTGTTATTCAGGAACGGTGTGTGAGAGAGTCAATGGGGAACGGTGTGTGAGAGTGTTAATGGGGAATGGTGTGTGAGCGTTTTAATGGGGAATGGTGTGTGAGAGGGTTAATGGGGAACGATTTGTGAGAGCGTTAATGGGGAACAGTCTGTGAGAGTGTTAATGGGGTACGGTGTGTGAGAGCGTTAATGGGGAACTGTGTGTGAGAGGGTTAATGGGGAACGATTTGTGAGAGCGTTAATGGGGAACGGTGTGTGAGAGAGTCAATAGGGAATGGTGTGTGAGAGAGTCAATAGGGAATGGTGTGTGAGAGCATTAATGGGGAACGGTGTGTGAAAGCGTTAATGGGGAACGGTGTGTGAGAGTGTTAATGGGGAACAAAGTGAGAGAGTGTTAATGGGGAACGGTCTGCCAGACTGTTAATGGGGAATGGTTTGTGAGAGTTTTAATGGGGAACGCTGTGTGAGTGCATTAATGGGGTATGGTTTGTGAAAGTGTCAATGGAGAAAGGTGTGTGAGAATGTTAATGGGAAACGGTGTGTGAGAGCGTTAATGTGGAACCAAGTGTGAGAACGTTACTGGGGAACGGTGTGTGAGAGCGTTAATGGGGAATGGTGTGTGAGAGTGTTAATGGGGAACAGTGTGTGAGAGTGTTAATGTGGAACGGTATGTGAGCGAATTAATGGGGAACGGTGTGTGAGAGCGTTAATGGGGAATGGTGTGTGAGAGTGTTAATGGGGAACAGTGTGTGAGAATGTTAATGGGGAACAGTGTGTGAGAGTGTTAATGGGGAACAAATTGTGAGAGTGTTAATGGGGAACAGTGTGTGAGAATGTTAATGGGGAACGGTGTGTGACAGTGTTAATGTGGAACGGTGTGTGAGCGAATTAATGGGGAACGGTGTGTGAGAGCGTTAATGGGGAATGGTGTGTGAGAGTGTTAATGGGGAACAGTGTGTGAGAATGTTAATGGGGAACAGTGTGTGAGAGTGTTAATGGGGAACAAATTGTGAGATTGTTAATGGGGAAAGGTATGTGAGAGCGTTATTGGGGAACGCTGTGAGAGAGTGTTATTCAGGAACGGTGTGTGAGAGAGTCAATGGGGATTGCTGTGTGAGAGTGTTTATGGGGAACGGTGTGTGAGCGTGTTAATGGGGAACGCTGTGTGTGCGTGTTAATGGGAAACGGTGTGTGAGAGTGTTTATGGGGAACGGTGTGTGAGCTTGTTAATGGGGAATGGTGTGTGAGCATGTTAATGGGGAACGGTGTGTGAGCGTGTTAATGGGGAACGGTGTGTCCGTGTTAATGGGGAACGGTGTGTGAGCATGTTAATGGGGAACAAATTGTGAGAGTGTTAATGGGGAAAGGTGTGTGAGAGTGTTATTGGGGAACACTGTGTGAGAATGTTATTCAGGAACGGTGTGTGAGAGAGTCAATGGGGAACGGTGTGTGAGAGTGTTAATGGGGAATGGTGTGTGAGCGTATTAATGGGGAACGGTGTGTGAGAGTGTCAATGAGGAACGGTGTGTGAGAGAGTCAATGGGGAACGGTGTGTGAGAGTGTCAATGGGGAACGGTGTGTGAGCGTATTAATGGGGAACGGTGTGTGAGAGGGTTAATGGGGAACGATTTGTGAGAGCGTTAATGGGGAACAGTCTGTGAGAGTGTTAATGGGGTACGGTGTGTGAGAGCGTTAATGGGGAACTGTGTGTGAGAGGGTTAATGGGGAACGATTTGTGAGAGCGTTAATGGGGAACAGTCTGTGAGAGTGTTAATGGGGTACGGTGTGTAAGAGCGTTAATGGGGAACGGTGTGTGAGAGTGTTAATGGGGAACAGAGTTTAAGAGTGTTAATGGGGAATGGTTTGTGCTAGTGTTAATAGGGAACGGTGTGTGAGATTGTTAATGGGGATTGCTGTCTGAGAGTGTTTATGGTGAATGGTGTCTGACAGCGTTAACGGGGAACTTTGTGTGAGAGTGTTATTGGGGAACGGTGTGTGAGAGAGTCAATAGGGAATGGTGTGTGAGAGCATTAATGGGGAACGGTGTGTGAGAGCGTTAATGGGGAACGGTGTATGAGAGTGTTAATGGGGAACAAAGTGAGAGAGAGTTAATGGGGAACGGTGTGTGAGAGTGTTAATGGGGAACAAAGTGAGAGAGTGTTAATGGGGAACGGTCTGCCAGACTGTTAATGGGGAATGGTTTGTGAGAGTTTTAATGGGGAACGCTGTGTGAGTGCATTAATGGGTATGGTTTGTGAAAGTGTTAATGGAGAAAGGTGTGTGAGAATGTTAATGGGAAACGGTGTGTGAGAGCGTTAATGTGGAACCAAGTGTGAGAACGTTACTGGGGAACGGTGTGTGAGAGCGTTAATGGGGAACGGTGTGCGAGAGTGTTAATGGGGAACAGTGTGTGAGAGTGTTAATGGGGAACAGTGTGTGAGAGTGTTAATGGGGAACAAATTGTGAGATTGTTAATGGGGAAAGGTATGTGAGAGCGTTATTGGGGAACGCTGTGAGAGAGTGTTATTCAGGAACGGTATGTGAGAGAGTCAATGGGGATTGCTGTGTGAGAGTGTTTATGGGGAACGGTGTGTGAGCGTGTTAATGGGGAACGCTGTGTGAGCGTGTTAATGGGGAACGGTGTGTGAGAGTGTATATGGGGAACGGTGTGTGAGCTTGTTAATGGGGAATGGTGTGTGAGAGTGTTAATGGGGAATGGTGTGTGAGAGTGTCAATGGGGAACCGTGTGTGAGAGTGTCAATGGGGAACGGTGTGTGAGAGTGTTAATGGGGAACAGTCTGTGAGAGTGTTAATGGGGTACGGTGTGTAAGAGCGTTAATGGGGAACGGTGTGTGAGAGTGTTAATGGGGAACAGAGTTTAAGAGTGTTAATGGGGAATGGTTTGTGCTAGTGTTAATAGGGAACGGTGTGTGAGATTGTTAATGGGGATTGCGGTCTGAGAGTGTTTATGGTAAATGGTGTCTGACAGCGTTAACGGGGAACTTTGTGTGAGAGTGTTATTGGGGAACGGTGTGTGAGAGAGTCAATAGGGAATGGTGTGTGAGAGCATTAATGGGGAACGGTGTGTGAAAGCGTTAATGGGGAACGGTGTGTGAGAGTGTTAATGGGGAACAAAGTGAGAGAGTGTTAATGGGGAACGGTCTGCCAGACTGTTAATGGGGAATGGTTTGTGAGAGTTTTAATGGGGAACGCTGTGTGAGTGCATTAATGGGGTATGGTTTGTGAAAGTGTCAATGGAGAAAGGTGTGTGAGAATGTTAATGGGAAACGGTGTGTGAGAGCGTTAATGTGGAACCAAGTGTGAGAACGTTACTGGGGAACGGTGTGTGAGAGCGTTAATGGGGAATGGTGTGTGAGAGTGTTAATGGGGAACAGTGTGTGAGAGTGTTAATGGGGAACAGTGTGTGAGAGTGTTAATGGGGAACAAATTGTGAGAGTGTTAATGGGGAAAGGTATGTGAGAGCGTTATTGGGGAACGCTGTGAGAGAGTGTTATTCAGGAACGGTGTGTGAGAGAGTCAATGGGGATTGCTGTGTGAGAGTGTTTATGGGGAACGGTGTGTGAGCGTGTTAATGGGGAACGCTGTGTGTGCGTGTTAATGGGGAACGGTGTGTGAGAGTGTTTATGGGGAACGGTGTGTGAGCTTGTTAATGGGGAATGGTGTGTGAGCATGTTAATGGGGAACGGTGTGTGAGAGTGTCAATGGGGAACGGTGTGTGAGAGTGTCAATGGGGAATGGTGTGTGAGAGTGTTAATGGGGAACGGTGTGTGAGCGTGTTAATGGGGAACGGTGTGTCCGTGTTAATGGGGAACGGTGTGTGAGCATGTTAATGGGGAACAAATTGTGAGAGTGTTAATGGGGAAAGGTGTGTGAGAGTGTTATTGGGGAACACTGTGTGAGAATGTTATTCAGGAACGGTGTGTGAGAGAGTCAATGGGGAACGGTGTGTGAGAGTGTTAATGGGGAATGGTGTGTGAGCGTATTAATGGGGAATGGTGTGTGAGAGGGTTAATGGGGAACGATTTGTGAGAGCGTTAATGGGGAACAGTCTGTGAGAGTGTTAATGGGGTATGGTGTGTGAGAGCGTTAATGGGGAACTGTGTGTGAGAGGGTTAATGGGGAACGATTTGTGAGAGCGTTAATGGGGAACAGTCTGTGAGAGTGTTAATGGGGTACGGTGTGTAAGAGCGTTAATGGGGAACGGTGTGTGAGAGTGTTAATGGGGAACAGAGTTTAAGAGTGTTAATGGGAAATGGTTTGTGCTAGTGTTAATAGGGAACGGTGTGTGAGATTGTTAATGGGGATTGCTGTCTGAGAGTGTTTATGGTGAATGGTGTCTGACAGCGTTAACGGGGAACTTTGTGTGAGAGTGTTATTGGGGAACGGTGTGTGAGAGAGTCAATAGGGAATGGTGTGTGAGAGCATTAATGGGGAACGGTGTGTGAGAGCGTTAATGGGGAACGGTGTGTGAGAGTGTTAATGGGGAACAAAGTGAGAGAGAGTTAATGGGGAACGGTGTGTGAGAGTGTTAATGGGGAACAAAGTGAGAGAGTGTTAATGGGGAACGGTCTGCCAGACTGTTAATGGGGAATGGTTTGTGAGAGTTTTAATGGGGAACGCTGTGTGAGTGCATTAAAGGGTATGGTTTGTGAAAGTGTTAATGGAGAAAGGTGTGTGAGAATGTTAATGGGAAACGGTGTGTGAGAGCGTTAATGTGGAACCAAGTGTGAGCATGTTAATGGGGAACGGTGTGTGAGCGTGTTAATGGGGAACGGTGTGTCCGTGTTAATGGGGAACGGTGTGTGAGCATGTTAATGGGGAACAAATTGTGAGAGTGTTAATGGGGAAAGGTGTGTGAGAGTGTTATTGGGGAACACTGTGTGAGAATGTTATTCAGGAACGGTGTGTGAGAGAGTCAATGGGGAACGGTGTGTGAGAGTGTTAATGGGGAATGGTGTGTGAGCGTATTAATGGGGAATGGTGTGTGAGAGGGTTAATGGGGAACGATTTGTGAGAGCGTTAATGGGGAACAGTCTGTGAGAGTGTTAATGGGGTACGGTGTGTGAGAGCGTTAATGGGGAACTGTGTGTGAGAGGGTTAATGGGGAACGATTTGTGAGAGCGTTAATGGGGAACAGTCTGTGAGAGTGTTAATGGGGTACGGTGTGTAAGAGCGTTAATGGGGAACGGTGTGTGAGAGTGTTAATGGGGAACAGAGTTTAAGAGTGTTAATGGGGAATGGTTTGTGCTAGTGTTAATAGGGAACGGTGTGTGAGATTGTTAATGGGGATTGCTGTCTGAGAGTGTTTATGGTGAATGGTGTCTGACAGCGTTAACGGGGAACTTTGTGTGAGAGTGTTATTGGGGAACAGTGTGTGAGAGAGTCAATAGGGAATGGTGTGTGAGAGCATTAATGGGGAACGGTGTGTGAGAGCGTTAATGGGGAACGGTGTGTGAGAGTGTTAATGGGGAACAAAGTGAGAGAGAGTTAATGGGGAACGGTGTGTGAGAGTGTTAATGGGGAACAAAGTGAGAGAGTGTTAATGGGGAACGGTCTGCCAGACTGTTAATGGGGAATGGTTTGTGAGAGTTTTAATGGGGAATGCTGTGTGAGTGCATTAATGGGTATGGTTTGTGAAAGTGTTAATGGAGAAAGGTGTGTGAGAATGTTAATGGGAAACGGTGTGTGAGAGCGTTAATGTGGAACCAAGTGTGAGAACGTTACTGGGGAACGGTGTGTGAGAGCGTTAATGGGGAATGGTGTGTGAGAGTGTTAATGGGGAACAGTGTGTGAGAGTGTTAATGGGGAACAGTGTGTGAGAGTGTTAATGGGGAACAAATTGTGAGATTGTTAATGGGGAAAGGTATGTGAGAGCGTTATTGGGGAACCCTGTGAGAGAGTGTTATTCAGGAACGGTGTGTGAGAGAGTCAATGGGGATTGCTGTGTGAGAGTGCTTATGGGGAACAGTGTGTGAGCGTGTTAATGGGGAACGCTGTGTGAGCGTGTTAATGGGGAACGGTGTGTGAGAGTGTTTATGGGGAACGGTGTGTGAGCTTGTTAATGGGGAATGGTGTGTGAGAGTGTTAATGGGGAATGGTGTGTGAGAGTGTCAATGGGGAACCGTGTGTGAGAGTGTCAATGGGGAACGGTGTGTGAGAGTGTTAATGGGGAACGGTATGTGTGAGTGTTAATGGGGAACGGTGTGTGAGAGTGTTAATGGGGAATGGTGTGTGAGAGTGTCAATGGGGAACGGTGTGTGAGAGTTTCAATGGGGAACGGTGTGTGAGAGTGTCAATGGGGAACGGTGTGTGAGAGTTTCAATGGGGAACGGTGTGTGAGAGTGTCAATGGGGAACGGTGTGTGAGAGTGTGAATGGGGAACGGTGTGTAAGAGTGTCAATGGGGAACGGTGTGTGAGAGTGTTAATGGGGAACGGTGTGTGAGAGTGTTAATGGGGAACGGTGTGTCAGAGTGTCAATGGGGAATGGTGTGTGAGAGTGTCAATGGGGAACGGTGTGTGAGCGTGTTAATGGGGAACGGTGTGTGAGAGTGTCAATGGGGAACGGTGTGTGAGAGTGTTAATGGGGAACGGTGTGAGAGAGTGTTAATGGGGAACGTGTGTGAGAGTGTGAATGGGGAATGGTGTGTGAGAGTGTCAATGGGGAACGGTGTGTGAGAGTGTCAATGGGGAACGGTGTGTGAGTGTGTCAATGGGGAACGGTGTGTGAGAGTGTCAATGGGGAACGGTGTGTGAGAGTGTCAATGGGGAACGGTGTGTGAGAGCGTTAATGGGGAACGGTGTGTGAGAGTGTTAATGGGGAATAGTGTGTGAGAGTGTCAATGGGGAACGGTGTGTGAGAGTGTCAATGGGGAACGGTGTGTGAGAGTGTTAATGGGGAACGGTGTGTGAGAGTGTCAATGGGGAATGGTGTGTGAGAGTGTTAATGGGGAACAGTGTGAGAGAGTGTTAATGGGGAACGGTGTGTGAGCGTGTTAATGGGGTACGGTGTGTGAGAGTGTGAATGGGGAACGGTGTGTGAGAGTGTCAATGGGGAACGGTGTGTGAGAGTGTTAATGGGGAACGGTGTGTGAGAGTGTTAATGGGGAACGGTGTGTCAGAGTGTCAATGGGGAATGGTGTGTGAGAGTGTCAATGGGGAACGGTGTGTGAGAGTGTCAATGGGGAATGGTGTGTGAGAGTGTCAATGGGGAACGGTGTGTGAGAGTGTCAATGGGGAACGGTGTGTGAGAGTGTCAATGGGGAACGGTGTGTGAGAGTGTCAATGGGGAACGGTGTGTGAGAGTGTCAATGGGGAACGGTGTGTGAGTGTGTCAATGGGGAACGGTGCGTGAGAGTGTCAATGGGGAACGGTGTGTGAGAGTGTCAATGGGGAACGGTGTGTGAGAGTGTCAATGGGGAACGGTGTGTGAGAGTGTTAATGGGGAACGGTGTGTGAGAGTGTCAATGGGGAACGGTGTGTGAGAGTGTTAATGGGGAACGGTGTGTGAGAGTGTTAATGGGGAATGGTGTGTGAGAGTGTCAATGGGGAACGGTGTGTGAGAGTGTTAATGGGGAACTGTGTGTGAGAGTGTTAATGGGGAACGGTGTGAGAGATTGTTAATGGGGAACGGTGTGTGAGCGTGTTAATGGGGTACGGTGTGTGACCGTGTTAATGGGGAACTGTGTGTGAGCATGTTAATGGGGAACGGTGTGTGAGAGTGTTAATGGGGAACGGAGTGTGACCGTGTTAATGGGGAACGGTGTGTGACCGTGTTAATGGGGAACGGTGTGTGAGAGTGTTAATGGGGAACAGTGTGTGAGAGGGTCAATGGGGAATGGAGTGTGAGAGTGTCAATGGGGAACGGTGTGTGAGAGTGTCAAAGGGGAACGGTGTGTGAGAGTGTTAATGGGGAACGGTGTGTGAGAGTGTTAATGGGGAACGGTGTGTGAGAGTGTTAATGGGGAACGGTGTGTGAGAGTGTTAATGGGGAATGGTGTGTGAGAGTGTCAATGGGGAACGGTGTGTGAGAGTGTTAATGGGGAATGGTGTGTGAGAGTGTCAATGGGGAACAGTGTGTGAGAGTGTTAATGGGGAACGGTGTGTGAGAGTGTTAATGGGGAATGGTGTGTGAGAGTGTCAATGGGGTACAGTGTGTGAGAGTGTTAATGGGGAATGGTGTGTGAGAGTGTTAATGGGGAATGGTGTGTGAGAGTGTTAATGGGGAACAAAGTGAGAGAGCGTTAATGGTGAACAGAGGTTAAGAGTGTTAATGGGGAATGGCTTGTGCTAGTGTTAATGGGGAACGGTGTGTGAGTGCATTAATGGGGTATGGTTTGTGAAAGTGTTAATGGGGAAAGGTGTGTGAGAATGTTAATGGGAAACGGTGTGTGAGAGCATTAATGTGGAACCAAGTGTGAGTGTGTTAATGGGGAACAGTGTGAGAGAGCGTTAATGGGGATTGCTGTGTGAGAGTGTTAATGGTGAATGGTGTGTGAGAGCGTTAATGGGGAACAAATTGTGAGAGTGTTAATGGGGAAAGGTGTGTCAGAGTGTTATTGGGGAACGGTGTGTGAGAGCGTTAATGGGGATTGCTGTGTGAGAGTGTTAATGGGGAATGGTGTGTGAGAGTGTCAATGGGGAACCGTGTGTGAGAGTGTCAATGGGGAACGGTGTGTGAGCGTGTTAATGGGGAACGGTGTGTCCGTGTTAATGGGGAACGGTGTGTGAGCATGTTAATGGGGAACAAATTGTGAGAGTGTTAATGGGGAAAGGTGTGTGAGAGTGTTATTGGGGAACACTGTGTGAGAATGTTATTCAGGAACGGTGTGTGAGAGAGTCAATGGGGAACGGTGTGTGAGAGTGTTAATGGGGAATGGTGTGTGAGCGTATTAATGGGGAATGGTGTGTGAGAGGGTTAATGGGGAACGATTTGTGAGAGCGTTAATGGGGAACAGTCTGTGAGAGTGTTAATGGGGTATGGTGTGTGAGAGCGTTAATGGGGAACTGTGTGTGAGAGGGTTAATGGGGAACGATTTGTGAGAGCGTTAATGGGGAACAGTCTGTGAGAGTGTTAATGGGGTACGGTGTGTAAGAGCGTTAATGGGGAACGGTGTGTGAGAGTGTTAATGGGGAACAGAGTTTAAGAGTGTTAATGGGAAATGGTTTGTGCTAGTGTTAATAGGGAACGGTGTGTGAGATTGTTAATGGGGATTGCTGTCTGAGAGTGTTTATGGTGAATGGTGTCTGACAGCGTTAACGGGGAACTTTGTGTGAGAGTGTTATTGGGGAACGGTGTGTGAGAGAGTCAATAGGGAATGGTGTGTGAGAGCATTAATGGGGAACGGTGTGTGAGAGCGTTAATGGGGAACGGTGTGTGAGAGTGTTAATGGGGAACAAAGTGAGAGAGAGTTAATGGGGAACGGTGTGTGAGAGTGTTAATGGGGAACAAAGTGAGAGAGTGTTAATGGGGAACGGTCTGCCAGACTGTTAATGGGGAATGGTTTGTGAGAGTTTTAATGGGGAACGCTGTGTGAGTGCATTAAAGGGTATGGTTTGTGAAAGTGTTAATGGAGAAAGGTGTGTGAGAATGTTAATGGGAAACGGTGTGTGAGAGCGTTAATGTGGAACCAAGTGTGAGCATGTTAATGGGGAACGGTGTGTGAGCGTGTTAATGGGGAACGGTGTGTCCGTGTTAATGGGGAACGGTGTGTGAGCATGTTAATGGGGAACAAATTGTGAGAGTGTTAATGGGGAAAGGTGTGTGAGAGTGTTATTGGGGAACACTGTGTGAGAATGTTATTCAGGAACGGTGTGTGAGAGAGTCAATGGGGAACGGTGTGTGAGAGTGTTAATGGGGAATGGTGTGTGAGCGTATTAATGGGGAATGGTGTGTGAGAGGGTTAATGGGGAACGATTTGTGAGAGCGTTAATGGGGAACAGTCTGTGAGAGTGTTAATGGGGTACGGTGTGTGAGAGCGTTAATGGGGAACTGTGTGTGAGAGGGTTAATGGGGAACGATTTGTGAGAGCGTTAATGGGGAACAGTCTGTGAGAGTGTTAATGGGGTACGGTGTGTAAGAGCGTTAATGGGGAACGGTGTGTGAGAGTGTTAATGGGGAACAGAGTTTAAGAGTGTTAATGGGGAATGGTTTGTGCTAGTGTTAATAGGGAACGGTGTGTGAGATTGTTAATGGGGATTGCTGTCTGAGAGTGTTTATGGTGAATGGTGTCTGACAGCGTTAACGGGGAACTTTGTGTGAGAGTGTTATTGGGGAACAGTGTGTGAGAGAGTCAATAGGGAATGGTGTGTGAGAGCATTAATGGGGAACGGTGTGTGAGAGCGTTAATGGGGAACGGTGTGTGAGAGTGTTAATGGGGAACAAAGTGAGAGAGAGTTAATGGGGAACGGTGTGTGAGAGTGTTAATGGGGAACAAAGTGAGAGAGTGTTAATGGGGAACGGTCTGCCAGACTGTTAATGGGGAATGGTTTGTGAGAGTTTTAATGGGGAATGCTGTGTGAGTGCATTAATGGGTATGGTTTGTGAAAGTGTTAATGGAGAAAGGTGTGTGAGAATGTTAATGGGAAACGGTGTGTGAGAGCGTTAATGTGGAACCAAGTGTGAGAACGTTACTGGGGAACGGTGTGTGAGAGCGTTAATGGGGAATGGTGTGTGAGAGTGTTAATGGGGAACAGTGTGTGAGAGTGTTAATGGGGAACAGTGTGTGAGAGTGTTAATGGGGAACAAATTGTGAGATTGTTAATGGGGAAAGGTATGTGAGAGCGTTATTGGGGAACCCTGTGAGAGAGTGTTATTCAGGAACGGTGTGTGAGAGAGTCAATGGGGATTGCTGTGTGAGAGTGCTTATGGGGAACAGTGTGTGAGCGTGTTAATGGGGAACGCTGTGTGAGCGTGTTAATGGGGAACGGTGTGTGAGAGTGTTTATGGGGAACGGTGTGTGAGCTTGTTAATGGGGAATGGTGTGTGAGAGTGTTAATGGGGAATGGTGTGTGAGAGTGTCAATGGGGAACCGTGTGTGAGAGTGTCAATGGGGAACGGTGTGTGAGAGTGTTAATGGGGAACGGTATGTGTGAGTGTTAATGGGGAACGGTGTGTGAGAGTGTTAATGGGGAATGGTGTGTGAGAGTGTCAATGGGGAACGGTGTGTGAGAGTTTCAATGGGGAACGGTGTGTGAGAGTGTCAATGGGGAACGGTGTGTGAGAGTTTCAATGGGGAACGGTGTGTGAGAGTGTCAATGGGGAACGGTGTGTGAGAGTGTGAATGGGGAACGGTGTGTAAGAGTGTCAATGGGGAACGGTGTGTGAGAGTGTTAATGGGGAACGGTGTGTGAGAGTGTTAATGGGGAACGGTGTGTCAGAGTGTCAATGGGGAATGGTGTGTGAGAGTGTCAATGGGGAACGGTGTGTGAGCGTGTTAATGGGGAACGGTGTGTGAGAGTGTCAATGGGGAACGGTGTGTGAGAGTGTTAATGGGGAACGGTGTGAGAGAGTGTTAATGGGGAACGTGTGTGAGAGTGTGAATGGGGAATGGTGTGTGAGAGTGTCAATGGGGAACGGTGTGTGAGAGTGTCAATGGGGAACGGTGTGTGAGTGTGTCAATGGGGAACGGTGTGTGAGAGTGTCAATGGGGAACGGTGTGTGAGAGTGTCAATGGGGAACGGTGTGTGAGAGCGTTAATGGGGAACGGTGTGTGAGAGTGTTAATGGGGAATAGTGTGTGAGAGTGTCAATGGGGAACGGTGTGTGAGAGTGTCAATGGGGAACGGTGTGTGAGAGTGTTAATGGGGAACGGTGTGTGAGAGTGTCAATGGGGAATGGTGTGTGAGAGTGTTAATGGGGAACAGTGTGAGAGAGTGTTAATGGGGAACGGTGTGTGAGCGTGTTAATGGGGTACGGTGTGTGAGAGTGTGAATGGGGAACGGTGTGTGAGAGTGTCAATGGGGAACGGTGTGTGAGAGTGTTAATGGGGAACGGTGTGTGAGAGTGTTAATGGGGAACGGTGTGTCAGAGTGTCAATGGGGAATGGTGTGTGAGAGTGTCAATGGGGAACGGTGTGTGAGAGTGTCAATGGGGAATGGTGTGTGAGAGTGTCAATGGGGAACGGTGTGTGAGAGTGTCAATGGGGAACGGTGTGTGAGAGTGTCAATGGGGAACGGTGTGTGAGAGTGTCAATGGGGAACGGTGTGTGAGAGTGTCAATGGGGAACGGTGTGTGAGTGTGTCAATGGGGAACGGTGCGTGAGAGTGTCAATGGGGAACGGTGTGTGAGAGTGTCAATGGGGAACGGTGTGTGAGAGTGTCAATGGGGAACGGT